>NC_061114.1:187015103-187023476 GCF_002878395.1 Capsicum annuum
AAAAAAAAAAAATAACACTACAGTGCAACCAGACACTATATAATGTAAGAGAGGAATCGAGGCAAGGTGAAGGACAATGTTGAGAATCAGCCATAACAGGAAGGAACTTGAAAGACCTTATGAGGAAAAGCAAATAGGTCACATGAAACTATTCAGTGTTCAGGTGACAACCAGGGATGAGAAGAATTAAGACAGCCACAACTTTCTTGAGCTAATGAAAACGACGAGAATTGATCTCCCAATGACATACTTGGGCTTGCCTCTAGGAGGTATCCTCAAGAGTCAAGACAATAAACTTGGCAAATCTGTGAAAAAAAGGACTTAAGAAGACCGGAAGACTGAAAGAAAAATATTTATTGAAAGTTGACGTAAATAACACTCATGCGTAGGCAACTCTTACATACTCTTATTGGCGTCATGTCATTGTTCACCACTCTCTTGCTAATCAGAATGAGTAAACTAATGAAGAACTTCTTGTAAATGGAGAAATGGATCAGAACTACAAACAATACCATCTAGTAGGTTGGGATAGGGTTACAACCTCAACTAAGGATTGGGCATCCCCAAATCAAAGTGGCTAGAGATATACTAGAGAAGACCAAACCCCTCGAGGGGTCATCCTGGCAAAGTGTGATACCTCCTATACCCTAAGGGGTCATTTGGTTGGGAAACAAGTTATGTTGGAATAAGTTATGCTGGGATTAGTTACACTGGTATTATTTTTTAGTGGATGTTTCGTTTGTGGTACTAAAAATAATATGCATTACATTCTTTTTAAGAATACATAGTTTGTTTACAAAAATATCAGTTACCGTATTTAGCTTAATTATTTTCCTTCATATTAAATACAAAAGAAAGTAAAAAGTTACTAATTTTTTTTTTAACTTTAGTAGTTTTTTTTTTCTAAAAATACATATTAAGAAATTTGTATTGATATTTCTTAAATGTGTCTGAAGCTTCAATATTTCATGTTAAATTACTTATTTTGTCCTAAATTCTATAAAATGTTTATAATCCCATTTTTTGTTTAAAAAATTCATTATCAAAAAATGTAAAAAAAGAATTACTCTCATTTTTCATTATTTAGTATCATTACTATTTGGAGAGTTAAATTGTATTTAAAAAAAAAAAAAAAATTCAAACATTTTTAGCTATATATAAAAAATCATTTTTTATTTAATAATTAAGCATGTACTATGTTGGAAAGAGAATGTCAAGATACTTTAATTACTTGTTTATGATAAATTTGTTAGGAAAAATAAAAATTTGAAGTAAGATTAATAAACATTTCTACAAAATAGAAAGACAATAAACCCTTGGATCGATTTTGAATTTGATTGTATAAATAGTTTTTATGGTGTCACTGTCAGTTTTTCATGACTCATCACTTTTATAGCATTGAATAAGCTCATATAATTGTTTAAATTTATCAAAATGAATGAAAATTTGTAAAGTAATTAAAATTTAAATTAGGGATAAAATTAACAAAAAAAATTGATGTGAGGACTATCAAAATCTTACATTCTCTCTTATATATAGTAGTAATAGTAAAGTAAAGATGAAAAGTGATAATTGGAGGATAATTTTGTCATTTTAAGGTTTTATCCCAAGGTAAATAATGTTGGGATTATTTATACCACCCAAAGAGTGGGATAACTTATCCAGGTACTATTTATTAATCCCGGGATAAGTTATCCCGAACTTAACAACCAAACAAGGTACCAAAATTCTTTATCCCGGGACTATTTTTTTATTCTGGGATTATTTGTTTTAATACCTCACACCAAACGACCCCTAAGGGGTTTACTATCTCTGAGAATTATCTAGGTTCATCCAATTTGTGGTTGGAGCGGAAGCCACATTTACTTTAGATCGGAGTATGATGTGATGATTTCTTTCTTTCCCTTATTATTTTGGAGATACGTGGTTGTATGATGCAATGATACAACAAAGTCCCTCACCGATCCTCGTATTAATTTCATCCATAACAAGCTTAGAACATATGTCTTGTATGCACCAACTTGAGGGGGATAAGAATATGAGTAGGAATAGAAATAGCATATAGAATCCTTCATGGAAAAGGATTGTAATGTAGTGACCTATTTGAAAAATGATTGGAATGTAGTGTTTATAAATAGGGTCTCATGTAATAATGTAGACACAGCAATTCAATAGTATCTTCTCTTATATTTGTCACAACACGCTCATGTAATAATGTAGACACAACAATTCAATAGTATCTTCTCTTATATTTCTCACAACACGAAATACAGATAAAGAAGTGCATTGCTTATTTTAAACAGTTCTTCGGATTGCTGCAGCTAATACTAAGACAGTGATTATCATTGTACTCTATGGGGTCGGTTGGTGAGAGGTACAAGGGATAAATAGTCACTAGATAAAATGAAAAACTATTTTATCCCATGTTTGGTGTGAGGTATTAGTTAGTACCAGGACTATTTATCCCACCATTTATACCATAGTGATGGAATAAGTTATCCCATATACATGGTGGAATAACTAATCCCAGAATTAATTATCCTAGGATAACCTTTCCCAACCAAACAACCCCATATAATTCATGTCATAATAAATCCTGCTTCATTACAAGAAATACGGAAAAAGAAGTGCATTGCTTATTTCAAATAGTTCTTCGTATTGCTATGCAGGACTTCTATTGCAATTACTTCTGATTTTCAGGACAAAAAGTGAAACCGAAAAGAAATAAAAGTTAGAGAAAGCTGTTCTAAACTATAACTGACTCCAGATGGACACGATCCTAAAAGCCCATTCATCAACATGAAATAAAAAAAAATGCAGAAGCTCAAGACACATTTATGCTGCTGCTCATTACTATGAAAAGTTTCTTAGATATTTGACCAGATCACAGGAGAATTAATAAATAAACATAAATCTTAAGAGTGAGAATCATAAGTCAACTCACATCTCCATCGGACTGTGTAGATTGACCCTTGCTGGCTGCCAAGGCTGCAGCATACTCTTCAGCCTAGTTCACCACAGAGCAGTATTAAAAGAGCAGTTTGCAAAATACTAATGCTTAAGATGCAGCATTTACTAAAAACTCATTTCCATTTTCAATCAGAGCATCTTAAGGACGGACCTTACGTGCTTGAGCAATCATGATTTGTTCCGCATTTTCTCTCTGGTACTGTGCAATCTTTGCCTCAATAGCAGGTACTTCTATTCCTTCGATTAAATTGAATACTGTAAACAACATCATTCTGTTAAGCAGAATTTTAAGGCTTCCACTTGAGCAAATCAATGAATTAAGGCTTACTCATATCCTCAACTTCCTCTAAATAATCGTTGTATTCACGCAATGATGGAAAATTCTCTTCTCTTTTATTATAGCTGCAAAATTACATTGACGTATAGAAGAGTTTATACACTAAAGAGAAAAAATAAAGACATACATAAATAAAACTTGGCCTCGGTTTGGTTGACAAGTAAACACTCCAACTCTGAGTATGCACATCTAGACATGTCAACTCGTCACCGTAGTGTCATTTTAAAATTCCAACTTACAAAATGATCATCTAGACACCTCCAAAATACACGTCCACATAGGGCGTCCAGGAGACATTGGGTACAAGTTGAAGTCTTTAGTTGCTACTTGAGATGAAGTTGAGGTGTCTATGAGGTCTCAGACTCAATTCCCACTAGAGACAACATTACGTGATCTCATCCCATATGTTCTAGCCTAGTCTTGGTTGATAGAGTTATCTACATGTTGCTAGTGGGAGGTGCAGATATCCCATCACAGCAAGCGCTATCCCAGAAACTACGGTTATAAAAAAAAAAAAAAAAGCAGAACTGAAGTTTCAATCTGTATTAATTAGGTTAATAATATTTTTTTTCAGTACCACACTATATATAGTTTAAGAGTCAAGCTAATACTAGTTAATTTACACAAAATGACCCCCTTGTTTTATTTACAAATAAAGCTAATACCCATCATTTAGCAACCACACAATCAAAAAACAAAAAACTATATTACAACATAGAGCGAAAAAGAAGATGATTAGATATACGGAGGTGAAGATATTAGAGATTACATGTTGGTAATGCGTTTTCTGATGGACCTCTCTTCGGAAAATCCTGAAGCAACCACCGTTCTTGGAGCCCACCCAAATTCATAAATTTTAATCTTTTTTCCTTGTTTTCTTAAATTTCATACTCAATCAAGTAGCTAGCATCATAATAATTAAATGGAGGTAGTTTATCAAATATATATACAAACACCTTTCTTCTCTCTCTCTCTCTCTCTCTCTATATATATATATATATATATATTACCATTTTCTAGGCTCAGCTGGATGATATTTTTGTTCAAATATATATAGGACAGCCGAACGTGTGATGAATATATCGACCTACATTGTTACACACACCCTAAGCATTTATATCAGTTATATTAAGTGTATTTTGGTATAGGCCAGAAATTGGGAGAAATAAATTTAGCGTCATCTCTCCTTTATAGAACCTCTTTTTGCTCTCCTTATAAAAGATTGAGCCATACAATCATTTTTATATCTTAGTAAGAAGGTTTGACTCTCCATTTGTGCACTTCTGATATATAATATACTCACTCGGGTCCTCCCACCTGAATAATTTCTTGGCAAAAAATCCTAAACATCTCAAAGAAAATCTCACAAATATGGCATTACCTAATGATAAGTTGATAACATGTACAAGACTAGAGAGGTACTGGATGCTCAGGCACACATATGGAACTATACATTCAACCTCATCAACTCCATGTCACTCAAATGTGCAAGTCAACTTGGAATTCCAGATATCATCCACTCTCATGGCTCGGCCATGACCCTTTCCGATTTAGTGAATGCTCTAACCATCCACAATAACGCTAAAATTCAGGATTGTGCTTATCGTCTCACGCATATTCTAATCCAAGAAGGCTCCTTTTCTCAAGAAGAAGAGATTGTTTACTTACTCCGACTTCACATCTCCTCCTTAAAGATGAGGATAATTTGAGCATGATCCCTTGGGTGCAAGGATTGCTTGATCCAATTATGACGGATCCATGGCATTGTCTCAGCGAATGGATCCAGAATGGTGGCTGCAATGAACCTACTCCATTCGCCATCAAACATGGCAGAACGTTATTTGAATATGTAAGGGACGACACTAGGGTGTAACTGCCTATTTAACGAAACCATGTCAAGCGATACCCCATCAGTTACAAGTGTAGTGATTGAACATTTTAAAGGAGGTTTGCGAGGATTGAAATCATTGGTGGACTCAAACTTGGCTCTAACAAGTAAACACTCTGAATATGCACATCTAGACACGTCAACTCGTCACCGTAGTGTCATTTGAAAATTCCAACTTACAAAATAATCATCTAGACACCTCCAAAATACACGTGCACATCGGGCGTCCAAGAGATACATTCGGTACAAGTTGGAGTGTTTAGTTGCTACTTGAGATGAAGTTAAGGTGTCTAGATGGGCACTCTCAAAGTTGGTCTATTATTATGCCGCAACAAAACAGAACTTAAGGCACCCAAGGGTGTGACCTAGTGATTCAATGAAGTGGGTTGAGCACCATGAGGTTCAGGTTCAATTCCCACCAAAGACAACATTATGTGATTTCATCCCATATGTTCTAGCCTAGCCTTGGTTGACAGAGTTATCTACATGTTGCCTAGCCTTGGTTGACAAAGTTATCTACATGTTGCTGGTGGGAGGTGGCAGGTAACCCGTGAAATTAGCTGTAAAAAAAAAAAGAACTGAAGTTTCAATTAGGTTACGAGTACAACACTATATATAGTTTCAGCAACATAGTTTACGAGTGAAGATAATACTAGTTAATTTCAGTTACTTACGAGTACAACACTATATATAGTTTACGAGTCAAGCTAATATTAGTTAATTTCACTCAAAATGACCCCCATGTTTTATTTACAAATAAAGCTAATACCCATCATTTAGCAACCACACAATCAGAAAACAAAAAACTATATTACAACTGATTAGTAAATTATAAAGTGCTGGAATAGAGTGAAAAAAAGAAGATGATTAGATAAAAGGGAGGTGAAGAAGATATTAGAGATTACATGTTGGCAATGCGTTTTCTGATGGACATCTCTTTGGAAAATCCTGAAGCAACCACCATTCTTGGAGCCCGCCCACCCAAATTCAATTCTTATTTGCTTCTCCTCTTCCTTCCTTCTACTTCTACTTCTACATCTACAAGTCGAAAAAATATTTTATGACAAAAATTGATCGTAATCCCCCAAATCAATTTAAAAAAACGAAGAAGAAAAAAATGTCTTTTGTTTCAACTGAACTCATCTTTTCCGCAACTACCTAAAAAACCTAACACCAACAAATGGCAATTTACATGGGAAGCTCAATCTCACATCTCGCTTATTCGATTAACACTTTTCAATCCATAATTCAAACCTTCCTCTCAATATATCGAAATTACTGTCGAATTATTTGTGGAGCAACCTTTACTTACGGTCGAAGTAGGACCGGGACTTCAATATGTGTCCTAATTCCTATGGGTTTAATTGACTTGAAAATTAATATATCAGAAGGCTATAATCTGAAATACAACGAAAACTTCAGAACTTCTGCTACGTATCATAAAAAAGAAACATATATACGTACATACACGGTGAAAGATAAAGGGAGGGATTCCGATGGGGATGTGAAAATGAGGTCAAAAATCCTTTTTAAGTCTTCAATTATTCGATTAATAATTAAAAGGGTCCCATAATATCACTTCCTCCTCCGTTCCTAATTACTCCCTCCATTTCATACTATTGACTTGATACATTCATTAAAAAATATTAATTAAAAATTTATTTTATCAAATTAATTTTATTAATTATACTTTAAAAATATAAAATTGAGTATATATTTTGTTTAGTTATTTAATATTAAGGATAGTATTAGAATAACATAATAAAATTCTTTTAATTTCATAAAGGACAACTAAATTGCAACAAATATTTTTAGAAAGAGACCAACTAAAACGAAACGAAGAGATTACTTATTTTACTTATTATATTCCCATAACATCACTTTCTCCGTTCCTAATGACTTGTTTTACTTATTATACTAGAGAAATAGACCGCACTTCGCGCGATTTTTATCATATAAATAATTTTAAATTATTCAGAAATAAATAAATGAAAATTTAGTGGTACATTCATATGCTAACTATTTTTTGTATATAATTTATTAAATCATTAGATATTGATATTAAATGAACATTATTTTTTATTGACATATATTAAAAAAAGAATTAAAAGAAAGAGAGTATGTGTAAGTGAAGTATTTCACTTTATCCCCATAACATTTAAGAGTTTGAAAATATATTCCCTTCAAATAGAATATGTTCTTGATGTCATTTTGAAGTTTGAAAAACATTTATAATAAATCTCAATTGAGATATATTTTTGAAGATGTAATAATAAGTTAAGCTTTAGAGTTTGTATTTGTGCACAAATCTAATGAATTTATTTTCTTTCAATTCGGTTCTTAGAAGGTTACTAAATAAATGGTGGAAATTTGTTTATCTTTTAACAAAAGATGATGATGATACTCAAGTTTAGTTAATTTTCTTATTTTGATTTTTTTATAAAATGATATATATATATATATATATATATGGTGGAAATTTATTCATCTTTTAACAAAAGATGATGATGATACTTAAGTTTAGCTAATTTTTTTATTTTGATTTTTTTCTTAAACGATGATATATATAACCAAAGTGTTCGATAAGGGGTTATCGTTTGCTTTCATTATGTAGAGAAAAATCGTTTGAATTGACTTGTACGTGAATAACTAAAAATTGCAACAATGTGTCAATTAAAATTACCCTAAATAGTTTCATTAAATCTTAGCTAATGAAATAGTTACGATACTAAACACTCATATATTATTTACATTGTGAACTTCAAAAGACAATTTATTTTTCATTGGATTCAAAGTCATAACATATTATCATCCATTTTCTCATAATTTTGAACTTTTTCCTCATTTACTATTCTAAAATCTTTTTAAAAATCTCTTTCTTTATTATTCGTTTTTATTACATTTATTTATTTCTTTAAAGAGACTATGAAACGACTCAGTACATAATGTTACAATTAATTTTTTCAATTAATCACTCTTCACCTCACATACAATCAACTTTTCTATGATACTTGATCACTAATAATTTATTGGTCAATCCTTTCCTCTACTTAATCATATTTTATTTTATATATATGTCTTTTACTTTTTTTTTTTTTTGAATTCTCATGTAAGTTATTTTTTTTTCTTAAATGTCAAATAATAATGGGTGAAGCTGTGAAAATTTAAGATATATATA
>NC_061114.1:187026476-187191823 GCF_002878395.1 Capsicum annuum
GTTTTACCTTATTACATAAATTTCATATTGGAAAATAAATTACAAAAATCTCAAAACAATTACTTAAATTCCTACATTTTTTAACTTTCTGTCTCCTATCCCTTACACATCCCAAACCACCGTGTTTTGCTCCATATTATTGCCTAAAACCTTGATAAGGTGATTTGAGAGTTTCAAATTTCTTTCACTTATCAAGCATCAACTGATCAAGTAATTAACTTTATCACTTTCTTCATTGGAATTAAAAAATTATTCAATTTTTTACTTTGTTGCATATGTAGTTCTCAAATTCCCCCTGTCCCACATCCACTAGACTAAACTCCCCACGATACACGATATATTGACCTGCCGGCTTTGCTTCCAATACTGATAAGGTAAACATCGAAAAAAATCAAAAATCAGTCTCAACCTCGACTTTCTATTCAGGTTTGTACATCCGTTAATTCAAAATCCCTCATCCAATCCTGCCTCCTCTTTCCGGCATATAAGCTTTTGTTGATTTTATGGTCACATTATACTTTAGATATTAACATTATGCATTACAAAGTTTACATTAGATATTACTTTTATACGTTGTTAGTTTTATGGTCACATTATACTTTAGATATTTACATTATACATTACAAAATTTACATTAGATATTATTTTTATACGTTGTTGGTTTTATGGTCATACTATACTTTAGATATTTACATTATACATTAGAAAATTTATATTAGATATTAGTCTTCATGACATCCTTATAATATGTATAAGGTTACATTATACATTTAAAAAGTTTATATTTTACATTAGTTTTCATGAAAAAAAAGTTGGTATGATAAGGTCACTGCAAAAAAAGGTGAGTTCTATAATTTTATGAGTTATATGTTAAATAGAAGATTGGAAACGTTTTTCATTGTTTAATGTTAAAATGAATAACTCACAATTTTTGTGAGTTATGTTAAAATAAAAATGGATAACTCACAAAAATTGTGAGCTATGTTAAAATAAGAATGGATAACTCACAATTTTTGTGAGCTATGTTAAAATAAAATGCACAACTCACAAAAATTGTGAGTTATGTTAAAATAAGCATGGACAACTCACAATTTTTGTGAGTTATACACTTTTCAAAAAATCTGACGACGTTTGTCGTCTACCGTTAAAAAAATTGTGCATAACTCACAAAAAATGTGAGTTAAGCATAGTTTGGTACGTTTTAAAAGAGTAAATACATAATTACCCTACTGATCTCGTCCGAGTTTTGCGAAAAGACACCTAAACTTTAACTTAGACCTATTAACCCACGATTCTTCTTTATTTCGTTGCAAATACACCAGTTTTTGTTGAATCTCAGTCACAATAAAGAGAGTGAATGCACGCACCAATCAGGTGCTGCCATGTGTCAAATATTTTTAATTTTATTTATTTTTTTAGTAATTTTTTTTCTTTTTATTTAATTTATCATCCCCTCTTCCCCCACCCCACCCCACCCCACCCCGCATCCAACAGCCTCCTCCCCCGCGTCCAGGTCCAATAGCTCCCCCTCCCCCCGCGTCCAATTTCCTCCATTAAAATGGAGCTTAAAGCTCCTGTACAATCACCATTTTAATGGAGCTTTAAGCTCCATTTTTATTTATGACCCCACCCCACCTCCCCACCCCACCCCTACCCCGTCCAACACCTCTCTCCCTTATTCCCGTTCATTTCCCTCCATTAAAATGGAGCTTAAAGCTCCATTAAAATGGAGATTGTACATCAGATTTCCTTTTTAAAATTATGGTGATGATGATGTTGTTGTTGTTGTAATTGATGTTGTTGTTGAGTTATGGTGATGAAGAAGGGGGAAGAAGATAATGGTGGATGAGTGGGGTTGCGTGTGTGGGGTGGGTGGGTGGGGGTTATGAAATAATTTTTAAAATAAATAAATATTATTTTTTAAAAAAATAATATAAATTATATATTAAATTATTTACACGTGACAACTTCTAATTGGTCAAAAAAGTCAATTTTTCCCTTCTCACTCGCTTGTGACGCGTGTATACACATAGAGGATTAAAATGGTGTATTTGCAACGAAATAAAGAAGATTCGTGGGTAATAGGTCGAAGTTAAAGTTTAGGTGTCTTTTTGAAAATTTTAGACAAGATCAGTGGTGTAATTATGTATTTACTCTTTTTAAAATATATGGCATATTTTGGTACCTTTTTTAGTTTGGTGGCATAGTTTGGTTCCGGACTCTCCTAACAACTACTCAATTAGCGAGCGCACACAGGTAGAACAACTATAGCAATTGTAAGACAACTTTCATAATTATTAGGATCAGTTCTATAGTTACGAAGTTAAAATTGATATTTTTTTTTTAAATTATAAAAATGACTGTAATTTTTACCCAAATTTTAAAATTTAAAGGACTCCTATTGGCTCATTTATCTCTTTTAATTAACTAGAGAAATTATCCGTACTTTGTGTAATAATAATAAGAGTAACTTACATAAATCCTGAATGTTTAAGTGTTATTACATTATATTCTAACTATTTGGTTAATTATACTATATCCCAGTTTTTCAAAATTATGATACATCTATTTTAACGTGATACATATAAAAAGTGATACATTTAAAACTGACTAGATATTTATTTAAGAAAGTAATAGATTCTCTTTTATTCTGTGGAGCAAATTACACACAATCAGCTACACAGTTAATTAATAAGATTCACAAAATCAGCAATACACTTAAATAACTTTCAAATTTCAAGTGAACAATCGAGTCAAATTGAATTTTTTTCTTCTTCCGTGTGATACCTTTGGTAAAAGTTCTTCCGTGTAACCTTAGATATCTATCTTTGGCTTGTAAGCATGTGCAGTGGTAACAATATAATAGTTTATTGAAGCAAAAAGCTTTGGCGAACACAAATAAAGAATGCATGATTGTTTTTTATGTCATTTCCTGATTAGTGTTGATGGGAAAACATTTTGCTAGAGCAAACCTTTTAGAATTTTTTTAGTGAACAACTTCATCCACATACATGAGAATTTTGGCTGTTGTAACTACTATATGCGCCACACGATTTGTAAACATCACAGTTGTCTCTGTAGGTATTGCCTCTGTACACGATCATCCTAAGTCCAGCGTTGTAATGCACCATTCTAATTCCGATTTTGAATTTAGAGAATAATTTGGGGGTTTATGTACAGTTCTTTACTCATGTACAGATTAGTACGACGTCGTCGACGAAAGTGAATGAAGAAGAGAAGGAGGAGAAGAGAAATTATTATTTGAATACGTGATACATCTGAAATCTGAAAATATTATTTGAATTATTATTTGGTGGTGGAGGATTACTATGTGATACATCTGAAAAATGTGATACATTTGGTTGCATTTCTATGATTTTTTTCTTTTTCAAAATTAGATATTCAATATATATGATGCATTTAGCATACTTGACATATAAGTTGAAATTTGAAATTTCTGATTCATATTTAAAGAGTGTGAGTTTGAAATTTATATGATTCATATTTAATGTTTATGAAAGTTTTGTCATTCATATTAATATTGTCTGCATTAGTTTTAAGAGGTTATCTATTATATTAGTGATACATTTTTACAGTTGAATAAATGTGCTGAGAAAAAAATAATTTAAAAGATGATTCATTTATTCATATGTTAAATGTATCATCCATTTATAAATGAATCAAAAAATATAATAGATATAGAAATATTTAGAACATATGTATCACCAATAATTTGACCGCAAATGTATCTCTCATACATTGTTAATAAAATGTATCACCAATAATCTAACAGCAAAATGTATCACTCATACACTATCAACAAATGTATTACCCATATACTGATAACAAAAGTATCATTCATATGTATCAAAAATAAAGTTGAAAATCGAGATTTTATGTAAATTTTAAAAAGGTAAGGGATATTAGGTAATATAGTCTCTTAAGTTTGGGATTTATGTAATTTATCTTAATAATAAATCTCATTAAATTTATGGAATAGCATTTTCTTAATATTGAGAAATTTAAAATAAAGATGCATAAATTCATGTAAAGCTTGATAAATTGATTAAAATACATTAAAACTTTAACTTTTAGTGATTTATCGTGGAGGTTAAAAACTTGTTTGGTCGGAGTATAAATATCAGTATATAAGATATGGTATTACCATGTGCATATCTGAAGAAACTCACATGAATAATTCGAGAAGTATTACTCTCGATTTATTCCGTCTTTCTTATATTCAGCTTTACTCATAGTACTTATTCTCAGATATAATTTATTTATAAATATTAACGATCTCTTTTATAAAATTATCAGACATTGCTTCTTCTGGATTTTTATACACTAAGTGGGTATTTCGTCATGATAATTTAGAAAAATAACTTTATTTGAAATTTTTAAAGCTGAAATTAAAGTTGAAGTTGTGTTTGACCATATTTTATCAATAAACATTTAGAATCTAAATGTATTTTTTTTCAAAAAATAATAAATATGAATTGAAAATGAAATAATTTAACTAGGGTTATTTTATGAAAATAAAAAAATATTATTTTTTCTAAGAAGAATTTTAAAAAGCGAAAACATGGTTTTGGATGTTTTTTAAATTTCAAATGCAACTTCAATTTATATATTTTCATGGTCAAACATTAATTTTCAAATAAAATTAAAAATATTCTAAAAAAAGTAATTTTTTCATGGCCAAATGAGTTCTAAAAATAAATAGAGCCGTCAATATGGGTTAGGGTGAGGCCCAGCTAAACTTGTCATCTAGGCCGGGCTGGCCGTTTAGCCCAGCCCAATCTGACCGGCACAGCGGGCCTCCGGGTTACTGGGCCGCCGGTCCCGAGCTAGGCCATCTCAATTGACAGGCTCGGTGGATCGGCCCAGTAATAAAATCGGACCAGGCCCACCAATTACCCGGATCGGACTGACCCCGTTTAATAATTTTTTTCTTAAAATGTTGGCTGCTTGTCAGGCCACTTTTCCAACGGTCAAATGGACCGCTGGCTCAACGGCTATAATGTTGTTTGGGAGTCCAACGACCATTTGGCTAATGTTTCATTTTAAAAAAAAAACTAATTCAAAAATTTTCCTATAAATACTCTACAATTTCAAATCATTTTTCACACAAACAAATTCTCTCATTATCTCGAATCTCAATCTTTCTCAAATATTCTAATTATCTTCTAAAGTGCTCAATTTTATTTTTAAATTCTGCGGTTACAAATACAAGTGAAAGTTTTTTAAAGTCGTAACTTTTGGGTACTTTTAAAATTTGATATTCTCGCTCCATCTCTTACTTTTAATTTTTAATTAGTGTATTAATTGTTGAATATTTATTTTTATTATTTTTATGTATTTTGAGTATTTTTTAGTTTAATTTATAATATGGATAAATTAAGAAACCTCGGTAAAAGTGTCAAAAAAATTATCTTGAAAGTGATAGTGGTAGTAAAAAATGAATTGGTGGAGGTTCTGGTAGAGGTAGTTCAAGTACTAGATATATCCGTGTGCCTCCGATACCAGTTAGTCAACCTTTTGAGGAAGAAATATGTGTAGGTGCTCACGTTATGAATTATTTAGAAGCTTAGGAAGTTATGGTATAAAAGAAGAGAATGAAGTGGGTGCGATTAATTTAGATGAAGATGTTGAAAATATTGGTGAGACACCTGAAGTCGAAACTGCTAATGTTAGATCCGAATCGGTTAATCTTTCTTTCCGTTCTTCTATTGAGATTCCTTTTTCATAAAAACCTCTTAATTAATGTAATTTTTGTTATTTTCAACAACCGAAATTAAAATTCAAATTGCCATTTCACATTATCAACAACAAACCCAGTGTATTCCCACCTAGTGGGGTCTGGGGGGGTAAGATGTACGCAGTCCATACCTCTACCTCTGAAGAAGTAGAAAGGCTGTTTCCGATAGACCCCCATAACTACATTCAAAAAATAAGTTCACATTTCAAGCGACTACTCTAAACCATTTTCAAATAACTAATTCACATTTTCAAGTGACCACACTTAACAAAATTAAGGATACAAGTTCACCTTTTATGTAACTACACATAAACATTTTTAAGTCACTAATTCACTTCTCAAGTGACCACACTTAACTAAATTCAAAAAACATGTTCACGTTTCAAGTGACTACACTAAACCATTTACAAATTACTAATTCAGCTTTTCAAGTGACCACACTCTACTAAATTCAAAACACAAATTCACCTATCAAGTAACTACTCTTAATCATTTCACATTATCATTTTCATAAAAAAAATCAAAATCAAAATCAACTGAAGCTTCTGATGTTCACAATGTTTGAAATTTCAAATTAAATCATCACTATTGTTATAGATATTGAATCATAAAATTGATTTCTTATATGAATTTCATCATATTTAAATGACGCTGTTTGAAATCATTTTTTAGTATGTGTTTGATGTTTCGTCAATTTTTTTTCTCGGTAAATAATTTGTGAATATTTGTAAATGAATTTCAAAATAAATTAATGCAACTTATATTGAACTGATTGAATTATATATTCATCAAAATCGATTTTGCTACTTACACAATGACGAGATATATTAATTAGTATATTTTTATATATTAAATATCCTGTATTTTAAATAATTATGAATAAATACATCCTATTCTAGTATATTTTCTAATAAATCTTGCAGGAAGAACAAATTACGAAAAGAAAGAAAGAAGCTATAAATCAAGTAAGGAAGATAAATCTGCTACAAATCTATCAAAGACTACACAAAGACAAGAAATATAAAATAATGAAATTATCATCAAGGTCTTTGAATTTCTCATCATGGTTTCATGATAATATTCATGCTAAAATCTCATGAAGATTGCATGATAAATTATCATGTCAATTTCTCATCAAGATATCATGATATATTGATATTGTCTTGTAAAGTTTCATCAAGGTCTTCATAATTTTTTTCTATAAATAGGCGCATGTTGTTGAAGGAAAGAGACACACCACACACCATGAGAAAGATTCGTTAGTTTTGTTTTCTTTCTTTTCTTCTTCTTGTTCTTTTAGTAGGATAATATTTTCTTAGTAGTTTTACTTTTCTTTCATAGTGGAGTAGTTTCTTTTGGTTGGGATTGTTGATGAATCTCGATAAATATATTTATAATACTATTTCAGTTTAATGCATGCTTCGCCTGGAAGTTTCACTTACATCTTCATATTGTGTCGGAATAGTAGCTTTATCTAATTATTATTTTCACATCTATCTATTTTATCTCTGAGCTAATTTTATATTGATTGTGTAATTTTCATGGAGCAAAATTAATATATAATAACTAATGAGTAAAATAGTAGATGGAGAATAATCTTTAGTTATTTATTATTTTAAATCTTTACTTTTGCTTCTTTTAGCCCTAATTCTCGCGGAGGGATTAACTCAAGCAAGTTTACTGATTTCATGATCTCTATTTTATTTCTTTTAGTCCTAATTCTCACGGAGGGATTAACTCAAATAAGTTTATTGATCTAAGGGGTCTTTATCTTATTTCTTTCAGTTCTAATTCTCACGGAGGGATTGACTCAAATGAGCTTATTGATTTAAAGACTAATCGCAAGAGTTTTTTTACACCTTTTAGCACAGTCCAGGCAAGAAAATATTTTAATTCAATTGTCACTAGTCTTAAATTATTTAATTGGCATAACCTCACAGAGTGTTAATTAATTATTTATTTCTTAGTGAGCTAAATATAATTGTATTAGCAATAAGCAGTTATTCTTTAGATAAAATATATGTGAAAATTGAGATTCTATTATAAAAATATTATCAAGTGAATTCAACGATTCCCAACTCTTTTTAACTATTAGTTTTTAGAAAGTAATTTATTTAAGATTTAAGTAATCTATATAATTTCAATTTTACCTCTCATCGTTTTGATTCTCTCAAATAGTAATAAAGATAATATAAATTTATAGCTTAGGTGGGTTTAATCTCTGTGGGACGATATCTTAAACTATACTAGAATTTGACAGAGTACGAGCAAGGAAATCCTATAGATATTGGCCTCGTCACTCAAACTGTTTTGAGTTTTGTTTGTCGGAATGTAATATATAATCAAGAGTCCATTTGCATTTTTGGAATGGTAAAATTGTTCAATTATGAATATTTTGATTGTGTTCGATTATGAATTTTTTTTGTGTTTGTATTTTACGTTGTACAATTATATGTTGTTTGTTTGGTGAATTATCCACGATAAACATTGTGTTTTCGAAATGTTTTTTGTTCGATTTCTATTTGAATATTTTAGATGCGTTTGTATATGTTGTTTACGTTTATATATGTAGATCTTTGTTTGCATTTGTTAATGTATAATTATATATTGTAATTGTATTTGTTTATTGTAATCTCATTTGTATGTTTTCTGTGAATTTTTTAATTTCAAATTGTAATTGTATATTTCTGTGTGCATCTGTATAATTATAATTGTGTTGTATAATTGAGTTTGTATTTGAATTTCAACAAAATTTGTGCGAATTAGTTGATGAAATTTTAATTTTCAAGGAAACAAAAACAACACCGCGATTACAGGTATTAATCAAAAATTTGTGTTCGTGTATGAAATTTTTAGAATAGTCGATTGTTTTGTGAGAAATAGTTTTTTCAACATAGAAGTTTTTCTTCTCGATGTCTATTTTGAAAAATTGATCTAAATCTATTATCCATTCAATTTGAACATTATTCGATCTTAATTCATATTTGATAAAAAAATGTGGTTTTGATGGGTATGCGTTTACCAGTTATGTAATTTTCTTGGGATTATATTTATATATTCGAAACAGTGTAATTGTTTTTGTCATGAACATAATGATAACTTAAGAGTTTATTTGAACCAGAATATATAAATAAAATTCAAAAAAATCAATATAAATGTGTTTATCTGAATTGTAGTTGCATTTGTATTTTACTTTGGCATTTATATTTTATGAGTTTAATTGTATTTTGTAATTGTATTTGTATATTTAATAAATGCAATTATATTTTATTTTGGCATTTGTATATTATAACTTATTTTACTCCTTTGACAGAATGAATATTAAGTATTTGTTAATTTACTCATTTGACAGAATGTATATATATATTTGACTTCAGTAAAAAATGTGTTTTCATTTGTGTTATGAAAGATATATGTATCATTCTGCATAAAATACATATACAAATCTAAAAGAGCTGAAAAATACATATAAAGACCTGTAAATACATATACAGACCTGCAAATACATTTGTAGATCTGACAAATACATATGCAAAATTGAAAAATACAAATGTCTAATTGAGTTTTAATTTTTTAACTAATTTTCTTTAAAAAATTTCAGGTTGTACCAGCCACAGAGTATGTCTATACTTTAACGACCTAAAAATTGGATGAAATATGTGAAATTTGTGATTTTATATGATTTGACTGTTTTACCCCTCCCAGTAGTTGTATTATGGTATTTCTGGGGCGTGGGAGTGGTTGACATGATTTTTGATGCATTTTGGTATCATTTATGCAATCTTGTGATTTTTGATGGCTTCGAGAGTCTTATTTTGGACTTATGTGGTTATATTTTGATTCGTATGATGGATGACTGAACGGATTGCGCCAGCAGCTCTGGAATATTGATTTTAGGCTAGGTAGACCTTTGGTTCGGGTCCTGGTTCACCCAAGCTCATTTCGACCTATTGATCGGAAAGTTGAAAAATTAGAAATATGAGTGTGGGACCCATATTTGATCGAAATGACCTCGGATGAAAAATTCGACTTCTCCAGCAGATCCGGAATGACGATTTTAGTGTGTTTATCATGTTTGTTATGATTTTGCAGCTTTTAAATCTCATTTCGACCCACGGTTTGGAAATTGGGATTTCGGGTCTTGGGGGTCAATTTTGTGAAAACGAATTTTTATGAAAAATCTGGTATCTCCATCGTGTCCGGAACGTCGAATTTAGTATGGTTGCATAGTTCGTTTGCATAAATCGAACTCCGAACGAATTTCGAGCACCCCATCGAAGTCCATTTCGAGTTAGAATAAAAACTGCTCAGTTATGCAGAAAAATCTGCAATATATATATAGCAACTTTTTCACATTTTTGGCCTATTTTGCTCATTTTTCATCTTGTCTCTTGAGAGATAAACCCTAAATATTTTGGGAACTTAAAAGTGAAGTTTGTGAGAGCTTGGAAAGCTAGATTAACACCTATTTCTTGATTTTAATTATGGATTTAAGGTAAGAATTCACCTTTTTCTTAGAAATTTCTTGATAAATTTCTCAAAATCCCAAAAATCTTAGGGCATGATTTTAAACCCAAATTTCATTCCCTTTCACTTGAATAATATTTTTATATTATAATTACTAGTTTTTCATCAATTTAACCTTCAAAACAACTCCGATTCTTGATTTTAACCCAAATTTCGAGGATTTTACCCGGTAAAGCTCAAAAAATAATTTTTCTTTGATTTGAACCCCGTTTTTCACTCGATTTAACTTGGGTTTTCAGCTGTAGGTTTCTAAAAATATGGAGAACATATTTTTGAAGTAAAGTTCAAATTTTGTCCTTCTTTTTCAGAAACCTATTTTGGGGGTCCGTTTTGACCCCAAACCAAAAGTAGTCAATATGAGTGTCGTTGATTTTATTTTGACGCGTAGATTTCATATTTGATATTTTTAGTAGAGTTCGAAATTATTCGTGAAAAGTAAGGTCGCGGGTTTAAGTATAGCGGACCGGTTTTGACTTTCGAGGTAGGTAATGACTTAACTCTTCAGACTGGGCTTGGTAGTAAATGATGGTACAAAATTCATGTTAAGGGTGAGAACTAATCATGAAAAATGGCTATCTACGTGTTGTGCCCGTGAAGGGGCCTATATGTGATGTAATTGTCGAAATTGAAATATTATGTGATATGTTTGACCGTGTGGGGTCCTATGTGACATTGATAGCCTTGAATACATGTGAGTAATTGTATTGTATTGTTTAATGTGGTACCATGGGTGTATTGTGATTATATTCATACTTTACTGGCATATGAGACATGTGAAAATTCATGGATGCAATGAAAATAACGAGTGAATATTGGCTCATGTGGTTGTGGAAATGTATCATTATGGTTGGTTGTGGAAATATATCATGTGGTTGGTTGTGGAAATACTTATGGTGATTGGTTGTGATCATTACATCTTCATGTCATACTCATTTATGAAACATTGGTACCACCATAGCAACATCTGAGAAACACTGGCAACACTTTTTTAAAAATATTGTGACACCTTATAAAACCCTTTCCGAGGGATGTGTCGAAAAGGAGATATGAGATATGTAGATTGTATATGGGTTGATGAACCCCCCATGGGTCCTATGTCGGGAAGCTTTAGCTCCGTTGGTGTATACGGGGATCATTATCATCATCATTATCATATACATTGCACTTACTTTATTGTGTTTATGTTGTGTTGTATTGCCTTATTGACTTGTCATCTATGTGTTTGTCTTACTTTCCTTTACTTATATTTGATGATCTTGTATATACATGTTCTTTCTTGTTATATTATATGTGACATAATGTATACTTGTGTTTCGTATCTTGGTGTGTTTTTGTAGTGTATGTGAGATATACTAGAACTGTTAGTGCAAACGGTGTGGGCTACTGTTGTGGGATATTATCTGATTGCAGGTGACGTGCCCTTAATGTATATTTTTGTAACGCCCCAAGAACCCATCCCGAGACGTCACACGGTGCTTAAGGTCACACGTGGCCTCAAGCTAACCCTCTAAGCCTGTCATCACTTTCAGAACTCACTGTAACATAAATCATTCTAAGATAAAGAGGAATAAGCATGTCATGACCATGCTTAGATACAAAATAATACTGTCCTGTACAACCAAAATACTGAGATCCTGTGCATACTGGCACACTAATCTGACAAAGCCTCTATTACATAAGACTGAGGAGCCCTTGGGACAGATCCCCAGCTGACTCGTACTGAACAGAAAATAAATGAACATCTATCAGAAGACAAAATGAGAGATACAGGTCCTCGAACCATGAGGACTCACCAACTGCAGAAGTGTAGATGAAGGTACTCAAAGATCACTGTCACTGCTGAGACTGAGCACCTGAACCTATATCACGAGGAAATATAGAATACAAAAGAGTATGGGGGTCAGTACTTGGGAATATACTGAGTATGTGGGGGTGGATGTAGCATTTTAAATAATATCATAAATGTATGAGAAATCATGCATGCTGACAATAATAACTATCTTCGCTTGAATTATCTACAATATTATTTCCATAAATCATCAGTAATGACACGTGTTTCTTAAATCTCATAAATCATTTATCTCAACTCAAACTCTTTAACTCATGACTTAGAGTGACTTGGTAACTCAAGAGACTTAAATCATTATGGACGTGGGAGTTTCTTATAACCGACATGACTACACCATGTGCGCATGGAGTCCAACATTTTGCCCTCCTAAGAAGAGAACCTCACATTGGCAGGGGTGTTGTACTCTTTCCAGGCAGTACAACCTCAATCTCATATTCACAATCTCATACTCAGCCTTTGGCCCACAATTATCAACATCAATCCTACGGTGGCACGTAGTTTTGAGAAAATACCAAATTTCTCGCTCAGTGCTAAATACTTGTCTATGACTCAGCTCAGAATGCGTTAGGAAATCCACCTCAATCAATATCAACTCATGGTACTATTATAAAGACCAAAACATAAATATATATCTCATCTGAAAATCATAAACATCTTGTGGATTCCTAACTCGACTCAACTCAACTCAACACAAGCTTTCTCAATATCAAGCACATTTGTTTATCAAATCATTTCAAATATCAAAAACTTCATGGAAACATCATAAGACTCATTCTTGCCTCTCAATTTCACATATCAATATACATTCAATAGTCGAATTTCTCATAGAAAGGCATAACTCGTGACACTTGTCTCAAATCATTCAAAAATCATCAATTCATAATAAAAATATTCAACTCATGAAACTTGACTTAAATTGCTTAGAAATCATCAATACATAATGATAATATATGGCTCATGGAATAAATTCTCAATTTAATAAACATGATGGTGAAATAATCATAAATATCAAACTTATTCAACTCAAATCTCATAAATCATTAATAGAGAAATTTGGGTGTAAACCCACTTGCAATATCATATAAATCAATAATAGAAAGTAAATCTTTAGGCATAAGAATGAAAGGAGTGTTCTTGTTCAAACCCCACATACCTTGGATTTTGATTTTTTTTGGAGATGTAGAAACTTGTTTGGAACTTCTTCCTTACACTTTGAGATCAAGATTCTTGATGCCTTTGACTTGGAGAACTTAATTCTTGAATCACTTTGAATCACTATGGAGGATTCTTGAATTTATTTGGAAGAAGATTGGATTTTTGGGTTTTAGAAGAAACCCTAATCTCTAGATGTTTCTTGGAAGAGGAAAGGAGAAAAGAGAGAAAATGATCTCCTCTTCTCTACTTAGATATATAGGGCCATAAGGAGCGGAAATGACCCAAATACCCTTTTAAAAAAGTTGAAAATTACAAATTGCGGCCTGTGACGGTCGATATGATGGTCCATCAGATGAGATGACGGTCCACCAGGTCATTTGTCACTCGAGGCCTAGGAATGGGACATTCTATCTCGGCCTAACAGACCCATTTGACGATCCGTCAACTTATTAACGGTCCACCAACCAGGCCGTCACACGATGGCCCCAAAAAAAGGTTACTGCCTTGGATTAATGAGACACTTGATGGTCCACCAAGGACCTGATGGTCCGCTAAGTCTACCGACAAACCTGGGCGTTCTGATACCGTTTAGTAAAATGGCCATAACTCCTTCGTTCGATGTCAGATTTTGATGAAATTGGTATCGATAGAAAGATTATTTAATGATATATATGACAAAAAGTGGAAATTAGAGAAATAAAACATGGTTTAAACATCAATCACTTTGGAAGTCATACATATCCATTCAAAAAGACAGATTTAGGCTTAAGAAATGATTGGGGTATTACAATTTTGTATACTTTATTTACCACTTTGCTTGGTTGGCCTATGACACCTACTGAGTACATTTAGGTCCTAGCTCGAGTGCGTCTCAGTTTACTTAATTTGTGCAATTGTTGTAGCTTCCAAGGTAGCGGTTGGACATTTATACGTCCGAAGTTCACCTCTATGTTTCTATACTAGTTATGTCGTTATTAGTATTCAGAGACAGTTATTATTCCTTTGTGGTTATTTTTTCGATGTATTTGAATCTTGGATTGTATTAGTAGTTCTTATACTATTGACACTTGATTTTAGGCATGATTGGTAGTTTGGATAAGTTCTTTCTGCATTGTTATGATTATTTATATGGTTCAGCTTCATTCTAGAAGCCTTACCTTAGGGTATTTCTATCGTTTTCTCTATTAGTTTCAGTTCAGGTAAAGGCTTACTTTTCAAGGTACGCTGCGACAAGTGCCATCATGACCCTCGCTTTTGGGTCGTGATAAATTGGTATCAGAGTAGCCAAGTTTGATTGGTCTCAATGGTGTAAGAACGAGATGTCTAATAGATTCTCGCAGATTGGTACGCAGACGTTCGTATCTATCTTCGAGGGGTTATAAGATGTCTTTAGGAAAATTTTCTTATTTTTATTCCTTATCGTGCAAAGTTCTTCTATATCTTGTGTTCTGAGTTATGTTTCACTCTTTCTACGCAGATAGTGTTGACTAGGTCCTGCGAGAGTAGTAATGTAGAGCCTTCACCTCGAAGGAATGCCTCGAGGCATGGATGGGCTCGTGGGAGGGGATGGCCCTATGGTGTAGCCCCGTCTAGGAGGAGTGCTAGGGTACTCTCTCCTGAGCCTCGTGTTGAGCAGGTTGGAGGGGCAGGACCTACTCCAGTTTTTCAAAGTTCGTCTGCCCCAGTGTTGGAGGGATTATTGGTGGGACTGCTGACCTATCTAGAGGGTTCTCCTTTGGTTATACCGGCTGTTCCTTTAGTTCAGAGTGTGGATCCTTCTGTCGCACCTGCTTCTGGTTTGGGTACTCCTCAGACCCCGAGTCCTATTTATCCTTTAGTACTGATATCTGACTATGGGGTTTCGAGATCAGAAGCCTAGCCGTCATCTATGTTACCTCTTCAGATGGGATCACAGTCTGCTGGATTTACTATGCCCCCTCTCATGGCTAGTGCAGTGAGGTCTTCTAAGGATTAGGAGAGGTTCGAGAGGTTTACTCAGTTAGGTCCTCCCAGGTTTGGTGGCACAGTGGGTGAGGATGCCTATGAGTTTTTGATTAATTTCTGAGAGAAGTTGCATAATTTGGGTTCACTGGAGTCTCATGGAGTTGCTTATACCTCTTATTAGTTAAGAGATGTAGCGAGAGATTGGTGAAGGTCGCTTGTCAGTTGTAGACCTCATGAATCTCCCGAGATGACTTGGGATCAGTTCACTGAGGCTTTCCTAGAGAGATTTGTGCCTTTCAGTTTGAGAGACCGTATGTGGGACGACTTTGATCATTTAGAGCAAGGCTCCATAACAGTTGCTGAGTATGAGGCATGCTTCCATGCCCTATCCAGATATTTCTATGATAGTATTTCTACTGAGTCTTAGATGATTCAAAAGTTTGTAAAGGGTTTAGATGTCTCCCTTTAGTTGGCTACATCTCAAATGGTTGTGTTTGGGGCTTTTTTTCAGAGTATTATAGATCATGCTAAGATTATAGAGGGTATTCTTAGTGCATCTCATAGAGGAGCCAAGAAGGCGCGATATTTTGGTGAGTTCAGGAGTCAAACTTCTCAAGGCAGAAATTTTAGAGTTTCTCGTGGATACCTTGGTAGGCCAGTTCAAGCGGCATTACAGAGTTCAGGGGGTGGATCTTCTAGTCCAGCAGTTTAGGATGGCCGTTCAGGCACAGTTGTACCTTCTCCTATTGAGACTAGTTGCAGAGGTTGTTGTGTATGTGATGAGATTGGTCATTTGGCCAGGGACTGTCCCCCCGTAGGGTGATTCAAGCTACTCCTATTTCATCTGTGAGAGGTAGAGGTACTACCAGAGGTGTGGGGGGTGGAGGTAGTAGAGCTTGTGGGGGTGTACATGAGTTCACTCAGGCATTTGGTGATCGTGGGGCTACCCAGGCAGCTGGTGGTCATGGTCAGTGTTATGCTATACCAGCCAGACCTGAGGTAGAAGCTTCTGATGCTGTGATTATAGGTATTGTCCCCGTTTGTTTCAGACCTACATCTGTATTAGTTGATCCCAGGTCGACCTTCTCCTATGTGTCTGTATATTTTGCTTTGGGTTTTGATTTTATTAATGAGCCTCTTGCCATGCCTATTTGTGTATCCACCCTGGTAGGTGATTATTTAGTGGTGGATCAGGTTCATCATCTTGTGTTGTGACTTTTGTCAGGCTTGAGACTTTGATAGACTTTCTTGTGTTAGATATGATCGATTTTGATGTTATTTTAGGTATGGATTGGTTGTCTCCTTATCATGCTATCTTAGATTATTTTTCCAAGATCGTTACTTTAGCTTTGCCAGGGGTGCCAAGGATAGCTTGAAAGGGTGAACTTTATTCAGGTCCTAAGAGGATATATCTTATATTCAGGCTCGTAAATTGGTTGAGAGGGGATGTTCATCTTACTTGTCCCATATTCGTGACGCCAGTGTTGTTTTACCTCCTTCTTTAGATTCTGTCCGTGTTGTACATGATTTTATCGACGTATTCCCTACGAACTTTCCTGGTATTCCTCCAGATTGAGATATTGATTTCTCCATTAATGTTGAGTCAGGCACCAAGCCCATTTCTATCCCTCCTTACAGGATGGCCCCAACAAAGTTGAAGAAACTGAAGAATCAGTTGCAGGAGTTGTTGGATAAGGGATTTATCCGACCTAGTATTTCACCTTGGGGTGCAATTGTCTTGTTTGTAAAGAAAAAAGATGGGTCTATGCAGATATATATTGATTATCGGTAATTGAACAAGGTGATATTTAAGAATAAGTATTCTCTTTCTTGCATTGATGATTTATTTGATTAGCTTTAGGGCGCTGTGGTGTTTTCAAAGATTGAATTGTGGTTCGGTTATCACCAGTTGAGGATTAGAGCTTTAGATATTCCAAAAATAGCTTTACGGACTCGATATGGTCATTATAAGTTCTTGGTCATGTCTTTTGGATTGACCAATTCCCCTATCTCATTCATGGAGTTGATAAAAAGTGTTTCTATCGTATCTTGACTCTTTTGTTATTGTATTTATGGATGATATCTTGTTTTATTCCAAGAGTGAGGTTGAGCATGAGGAGCATTTGTGAATTGTGCTTCAGAGATTGAGGGATGAGAAGTTGTATGCTAAGTTCTCTAAGTGCGAGTTTTGGTTGGAGTCTATTTCTTTCTTGGGTCATGTGATAACTAAGGAAGGTATTATGGTTGATCCAACCAAGGTTGTAGCAGTTCATGACTGGGCTAGACTTATTTTGCCCACTGAGATTCGAAGTTTTATTGGGTTGGCCGGGTATAATCGATATTTTGTTGAGGGTTTTTCATCTATTGCAGCTCCATTGAACAAGTTGAACCAGAAGAAGATTCCTTTTTAGTGGTCCGATACTTGTGAGGTGAGCTTCCTGAAGCTCAAGAACTTGTTGACTTTAGCTCTTACATTAGCTTTACCTAAGGAGGGGTGGGCTTTACTGTCTTTTGTGATGCCTCAGGTGTTGGGTTAGGGGCTGTATTGATGTAGGAGGGCAAGGTAATTACTTATACATCTCGTCAATTGAAGCCTCATGAGAAGAATTATCCTACCCATGATTTGGAGTTGTGCGCAGTTGTGTTTGCCTTGATTGTAGAGGCACTACTTGTATGGAGTCCGTTGTGAGATCTTTTCAGATCATCATAGCCTTCAGTATTTCTCACTCAGCGAGATCTTAATATGAGGTAGCGCCGTTGGCTTGAGTTGGTTAAGGATTATGACTTGACTATTCTCTATCATCCGGGTAAGGCTAATGTTATTACGGATGCCTTGAGCCGAAAGTCGACTAGCATAGGTATCTTGGTGCATCTTTTGACCCAGGAGAGGCTTTTGGCCTTAGAGGTTCAATTTTTAGCCAACCAGGTGGTTAGACTTGATATCTCGACACCGAGGTGTGTATGGCATTTATGGATGCTAGATCTTCTTTGATGGAGCAGATCTAAGTTTATCAATTTGATGATGTTGGATTGAGGTCGATTCGAGACAAGGCATTGAGTAGAGAGACTAAGGAAGCCTCACTTGATTTGGATGGAGTTTTGAAGATTAGAGGCTGAGTTTGTGTGCCGAAAGTGGGTTATTGGATTAGGTTGATCTTGGAGGAGGCCCATTGTTCCAGATATTCCATCCATCCAGGTGTGACTAAAATGTATCATGATTTGAGATAGCACTACTGGTGGGGTGGTATGAGGTGAGATATAGCAGATTTTGTGGCTCGTTGCCTATGTTGTCAGCAGGTAAAGGCCGAGAATATGAGACTTGGTGGTTTACTTCAAAGGTTACCCATTCCTGAGTGGAAGTGGGAACACATTACTATGGACTTTGTGACTGGTTTGCCTCGTACATCTCATGGTACTGATAGTGTTTGGGTCATCATGGATCGATTGACCAAGTCATCTCATTTTATTCCAGTTCAGGTCTTATTTAGTGCTGAGAGGTTGCCTGTATCTACATTCGTGAGATTGTGCACCTGCATGGTGTGTCGGTGTCCATTATTTCAGATCGAGGTCCTGTGTTCACATCTCACTTTTGAAAGACTTTTTAGGATGAGTTGGGTATTTGAGTGGATCTTAGTACAACGTTTCACCCCCAGACTGATGGCCAGTCAGAGCGGACTATGCAAGTTTTGGAGGATATGCTTCGCGCATACGTGATGGATTTTGGTGGCCAGTGGGAGCAGCATTTGGCTTTAGCAGAGTTTGTATATAATAATAGCTACCATTCCAGTATTGATATGGCTCTTTTTGAGGCGTTGTATGGTAGGCGTTGTCGCTCTCCGGTAGGTTGGTTTGATGTTTCAGAGGTGAGACCTCGAGGTATGGACCTGCTTCATGAGTCTTTGCATAGGATTCGCGTTTATTCAGGATAGACTTAGAGCGACCCAGAGTAGGCAGAAGTGTTATACTGATCATAGACGTCGTGCCTTGAGTTTTGGTGTTGGTGATCGTGTTTTCCTTCTAGTTTCACCCATGAAGGGTGTGATGAGGTTTGGGAAAAGGGGAAACCTTAGCCCCAGTTATATTGGTCCATTTGAGTTTCTTCGAACTGTTGGTAATGTAGCTTATGAGTTGGCTTTGCCCCCTGATCTATCAGCTGTTCATCCAGTTTTTTATGTTTCTATACTTCATCGCTATATTCCTGATGAGTCTCATGTCATTCATTGGGATTCGATTCGGTTAGATGAGCGGTTGTCCTTTGTTGAGGAACCGGTTTCCATTTTGGCTAGGGATGTTAGGCGGTTACGCTCTAGAGTGATCCCTGTGGTTAAGGTCCTATGGCGACATCGACCTGTAGATGAAGCTACTTGGGAGGTTGAATCTGATATGCGCAGTTCCTATCCCCAGCTTTTCATTGATTCAGGTATTTCCTTGCCTTAGTTCGAGGACGAACTAGATTTTTAGTGGTGGATGATGTAATGACCTAAAAATTTGCTGAAATATGTGAAATTTGTGATTTTGTGTGATTTGACTGTTTTACTCCTCTCCGTAGTTGCATTATGGTATTTCTAGGGTGTGGGAGTGGTTGACATGATTTTTGATGCATTTTGGTATCATTTATGCAATATTGTGGTTTTTGATGGCTTTGAGAGCCTTATTTTGGACTTATGTGGTTATATTTTGATCCGTCCGATGGATGACCAAATGGACTGTGCCATCATCTCTGGAATATTTATTTTAGGCTAGGTAGACCTTTGGTTCGGGTCCTGGTTCACCCTTCGACCTATTGATAGGAAAGTTGAAAAATTGAAAATATGGGTGTGGGACCCACATTTGATCGAAACGACCTTGGATGGAAAATTCGACTTCTCCAACAGACCCGGAATGATGATTTTAGTGTGTTATCATGTTTGTTATGATTTTACATCTTTTAAATCTCATTTCGACCCACAGTTTGGAAATTGGGATTTCGGGTTTCGGGGGTCAATTTTGTGAAAATGAATTTTTCTGGAAAATCTGGTATCGCTGTTGCATCCGGAACGTCGAATTTAGTATGGTTGCATAGTTCGTTTGCATAAATCGGACTTCAAACGAATCTCGAGCACCCCATCGAAGTCTATTTCGTGTTAGAATAAAAACTACTCATTTATGCAGAAAAATCTGCAATATATATAGCAGCTTTTTCACATTTTTGACCCATTTTGCTCATTTTTCATCTTGTCTCTTGAGAGTTAAACCCTAAATATTTTGGGAGCTTAAAAGTGAAGTTTGTGAGAGCTTGGGAAGCTAGATTAACACCTATTTCTTGATTTTAATTACGGATTTAAGGTAGGAATTCACCTTTTTCTTAGAAATTTCTTGATAAAATTTCTCAAAACCCCAAAAATCTTAGGGCATGATTTTAAATCCAAATTTCATTCCCTTTCACTTGAATAATATTTTTATCTTATAATTACTAGTTTTTCATCAATTTAACCTTCAAAACAACTCTGATTCTTGATTTTAACCCGGATTTCAAGAATTTTACCGGTAAAGCTCAGAATGGTTTTTCTTCGATTTGAACCCCTTTTCTCACCCAATTTAACTTGGGGTTTCAGCTGTAGGTTCCTAAAAATATGAGGAACATATTTGTGAAGCAAAGTTTCAATTTTTCCCTTCTTTTTTAGAAACCTATTTTGGGGGTTCGTTTTGACCTCGAATCAAAAGTAGTCAATATGGGTGTCGTTGGTTTTGTTTTGATGCGTAGATTTCATATTTGATGTTTCTATTAGAGTTTGGAATTGTTTGTGAAAAGTAAGGTCGCAGGTTCAAGTGTAGCGGACCGATTTCGGCTTTTGAGGTAGGTTATCACTTAACTCTTCAGACTGGGCTGGGTAGTAAATGATGGCACAAAATACATGTTAAGGGTGAGAAATAATCATGAAAAATGGCTATCTACGTGTTGTACCCGTGTAGGGGCCTATATGTGATGTAATTGTCGAAATTGAAATATTATGTGATATGTTTGACCGTGTGGGGTCCTATGTGACATTGATAGCCTTGAATACATGTGAGTAATTGTATTGTATTGTTTAATGTGGTACCATAGGTGTATTGTGATTATATCCATACTTTACTGGCATATGAGACATGTGAAAATTCATGGATGAAATGAAAATAACGAGTGAATATTGGCTCATGTGGTTGTGGAAATATATCATTATGGTTGGTTGTGAAAATATATCATGTGGTTGGTTGTGGAAATACTTATTGTGATTGGTTGTGATCATTACATCTTCATTCATGAAACATTGGTACCACCATGGCAACATCTGAAAAACACTGGCAACACTTTTTTTAAAATATTGTGACACCTTATAAAACCCTTTTCGAGGGATGAGTCGAAAAGGAGATATGAGATATGTGGATTGTATATGGGTTGATGAACCCCCCATGGGTCCTACATCGGGAAACTTTATCTCCGTAGGTGTATACGGGGATTGTGCGATGATCCCAGAGGTTGTGCGATAACCTCGTGCATCATTATCATCATCATCATCATTATCATCATTATCATATACATTGCACTTACTTTATTGTGTTTATGTTGTGTTGTATTGCCTTATTGACTTGTCATCTATGTGTTTGTCTTACTTTCCTTTACTTGTATTTGATGATCTTGTATCTACATGTTCTTTCTTGTTATATTATATGTGACATAATGTATACTTGTGTTTCGTATCTTAGTGTGTTCTTGTAATATATGTGAGATATACTAGAACTGTTAGTGCAAGCAGTGTGGGCTACCGTTGTGGGACATTATCTGATTGTAGGCGACGTGCCCTTAGTGTATATTTTATATGCTTTATTTACCACTTTGCTTGGTCGTCTTATGATACCTACTGACTACAAGTGGACCGTACTCATGCCTACTGCGCCCTTTCGGTGTAGGTCCTAGCTTGAATGCACCTCAACTTACTTGATTCGGGCGATTGTTGGAGCTTCCAAGGTAGCGGTTGGACATTCATGCGTCCGAAGTTCACCTCTATCTTTCTATACTAGTTATGTCTTTCTTAGTATTCGTAGACAGTTATTATTCCTTTATGGTTAGTTTTTCGATGTATTTGACTCTTGAATTGTATTAGTAGTTCTTACACTATTGACACCTGGTTTTGGGCATGATTGGTAGTTTTGATAAGTTCTTTCTGCATTGTTATGATTATTTATATGGTTCGACTTTATTCTAGAAGCCTTACCTTGGGGTATTTCTGTCTTTTTCTCTATTCGTATCAGTTTGGGTGATAGGCTTACTTGTCAAGGTACGCCGCGACAAGTGCCATCATGACCTTTGTTTTTGGGTCGTGACATATACAATACATGACAAAGAGAAATATTTTATTGTTTGCCTAAAAAAAATTGTTCTTGCTATGCATTTTAGTTGGTCGAGACACCATATACATTGTACATGATTGTCAGTCCTGGATAACAAGAATTTTAAGAAGGGACCATATTACTCTGATCTATATAAGCCAAAAATAGTATTTAGATCATATGATGTTTCAATTTATCCTTTACCACACAAAGATGACTGGATGATTCCACATAACATATTGAATGAGGTAGTTTTACCCCCAAAATACAAGCGGCCCCCTGGCAGACCTCCAAAGAAAGATCATGGAAAATCAGGAAGAGATATTTTCGAAAAGAAAAACATCAAATCTTGTAGTGCATGTGAATTTATAGGTCACAATAGGCATTCATGTAGAAAATATAATGAATGATACGTTTCTTGATGTATTCAATCAAAATAAAGTTCTCAAATTTTTTCATTGACAATTATGTGAGTCATACAGTTGAACTCATTTGCATAATATGTGACTAATTTTTCATTGATAATTATTTTTCATGTATTTGAATTTCTTAAGTCATAAAGTTGTTGAAATTATGAAACGGAAGTTCATTATGAATAAATGAATGTAATTGATTCTATATGCATTGTATGAATATGAAAAAATACTGAAAATAAGATCATTATTTGAACAATTGTATGTAAATAACAATACATATCTGGGTAAATGTATAATCAGAAAAAAAGATATAATTACATTACAAATAATTAATACATGTGCATTTGCGTATATGTATTTGATTTTAATAAAATATGTATTTTTAAATGTATTATGAAAGATATATATATAAACCTGCATAAAATACATATACAAAGCTCAAAATTATGAAAAATACATAGAACGACCTATGAATACATATGCTGACCTGTAAAATACATATGCCGAACAATAGAATACATATGCAGAAACTGAAAAATACAGTTAAAATACATATGCAGACCTATAATGTTCAATTGAATTTGAGTTTTTTAAATATTTTTTTTAAATTCAGCTATTATAAATGGATATTAAACATAAAACTAAAATTGAAAGATTCAAATTAATTTGATTCAACATCAATAATCAAAATATAACCGACAAGTTCTAAAAAACTTTCGACATGCTACCTGAAAGTAATATGTAAAACTTAAAAACTATTCAATGCCGTCTCTGTCAACCTACAGTTAACTGTTGTCAAATATAAAATATTAAAAAAAATCAAACTTCTAGTACTTCAGTGTCTTATGTTATCCCGATTTTTCTAGCAGGCCTCATTGGTTCTTCGTCATCACTTTGTGTCTTATCTTCTTCTTTTCTCAAACCATAATTCAACAAAAGTGAAGTCTATCTTGTGTGAAGAAGGTTTGGGTCGAAGTCAATATAAGGAACACCTTCACCATAAGTAAGATACTCAGCATATGTCACCATATACAATCCACAATCCCTGTGAAATACGCTCTTCAATATCATTGATCGTGTGACATCCTATATGTGGTGCAAACTTTGAAAGTACTCTTGCCATGAATATTTAATCACACGGTACCTACTGATCAAAAAATTATTGAAATCTGTAATACATGTTCTTCTCACAAAAAAAAAAATACAAAATACATAATATGCATATATTTTCTATAACATCATATATATTACATTACAACAAATAGTATTTTCAGAATACATGTCTGTTCCAAAATACATAAATAAACTCATATGTATTTACAAAATACATATCATAGTAATATTGAACAAGCAAATACAAATGCATGTCAAATACATATCTTAACATTGACAAATACAACTCCTGTCCTGATGTATTAACAGTAATAGATACATATCTTAACAGTAACAAAAATAATTACATATATTAATTGTAGCAAATACATATCTTAACAGTAACATATATAATCTCATATCTTCACAGTAACAAATACAATTCTATTCATATACACATGACTGAACAATATAAAATACATACTACATATCTTAAATTAAAAAAATACTACAAATACATATGTTACCAACTGAAAAACAAATATAAGCATAATCATATGTATATTAAAAAATACATATACCTGCACATGACCCATAATCTATAAAAGTCCAAATACAAATACCTTTTCCACTTTTTCTTCTTCGGATTCATATATATGAATTTTGATCAATAGGACTTGGTATTTTACTTGACTCTCTAATTTCTTCTGAATTCCTCTTTTTCAAAGATTTTTGAATTTTTTCGGGTTTGGATATGAAGGTTTTCTCAATTCTTTCTGCCTTATAATTTTTGCAATCTTCTCCAAATAGTTACGATGCTTCGATCTTACCTCTTGTATGTTTACTTGTGTTAAAAATACAAAAATTCATAAAACGCAACATACAATCCGAAAGACATACAAAAAAAATTCAAAAAAAATTGAAAGAGATACAAAATGCAACATACAAAAAAATCTCTGGATGGTTACAAAATGCAAAATCCCCCCCTCTCCCCCTCCCCCACCAAAAAAAACTCAGAAGAATAAGGTTGAAGAAAAAAATACAAAAAATATAAAATATATAAATTATATAAAAGAGATAACATACAATAACTGTAAATATCAATTTACCTTATTTGATGGAGTACAATATTTATCAATAATTGAGAAAAATAGGCGAAAATTGAGAAAAATGAGAGAGAAGATACAGTTAGATTGGAGGAAAGTGAAATGATGGAGTACAAATAGGAAAAGGTAAAGTAACGAGAGTAAAATACACGCTTGTTTAATTAATGGGCAAAATAATGCTACTTTTGCTATAAACTATAATTTTGAGAAAGTGTTGCTATTTATTATAATTATAGTCTTAAGTATGTCACTTTCTGTAATTTTATGAATAAAAAATGACTAACAATAGAATTGAGTATTAAGAATAACAAAAGAGGTCTAAATTCAAAGTATATTTAGCCCATTATAGAATGAAGACGATATGGCGGTGTTGAGCATGCCATAATTGTCATGAAAGTTTTTTTTTTGAACAATGCATTTTTACTTTTAATGAATTAAATATTGACATTTTTTTGTATTTTATTAAGATATACTGAAACAAATTAGGTTAATATTATTATTTAGCTAGTTATGTTATTATTCATTAATTAATTAGTTTGTTTATCGACATCTCTATTTTATTTGAATTTGGTGCCAAAAATTATTTAATTTCGTAGATTATTAGGATTTTTTTTATAAATTTGAGACTTGATTGATAAACAGTAACTTCATATAATATTATATTATAAATATTTATGTAATTAAAATTTTAAAATTTAAATTAAGATTATAAAAATAATATATTTTAAAAAATGGGCTGACGTGAAAGCCTGCAGCCCACAGAGTGATGGTTGGACTTGCTGTTTTCTGCCCATCACATTGATGGACAAGTCCGACCTGATCCGTCAAACTTCAAAATCCGTGTGAGTGAGGCTGAATGGGATGGACCGGCCCGTATTGACCACTCTAAAAATAAATTTTCAATTAATTGAAAAAGCATTGGACAATAAAATTAAAAAAAGTATAATTTTCTAAGTCTTTTTCTTCAAATAATTAGAAAAGAATATACAATATCCTAATAATAAAAATTGAAAAGATTAAAAATCAATACTATGGAATTTTTTTACATGTGCATGTTTCTATGTATAAATTAATTATTTACGTAATATTTATCAAGAGGTCCTTTAGTATACTGTAAGTAATTTGTTGGCTTTTGTTATATTTTTGTTTCTCATCATACAATTACAAGAAATTTTCGTCCTGGAATATCTCTCATTTGACATTTATTTTCTTCTTGCAAATACAATTGACTCACATGTAATCTCATATAGTATATATTCCTACAAGCACATTAAATATTTCAATCAAGTTCAATATAATTTTACTATAATGTAATAAATTGATTTTTCAATCAAATGCTTTCTAATTTCAACAATGTAACAAAAAAAGTTCAAGATCTACCTGTAGGCTGCACATGATATTTAACAATAACAACAGTACATTTAGTGTAATCTCCTAAGGTGAAGTCTAAATAAAATAAAGTTTACACTAAGTAATTACTACCACTTCAATCGCTAGAAGACTGATTTTTGCACCTGTTGAAACAAAACAAAACAGAGTAACAAAGCAATAATATTTGAAAAAAAAAGTGTTCTATCATTCTTGAGACACACCTCTCCTAATTAAATGTAACAAATAACAGGGGAAAAAGATTTTTGACTAGAAAAATAACTAAGGAAAAAATGAAAATCTAATACATGAGTAAGCGTAAATTCTGTTAGGATTTTTGCCCTGATTTTCTTATCAAAATTGAGTTTTAATTTTCTACTAAAGGAAAATAAAAGTAGTACCATAATTACTTTTATTTTTCCTAAAAGAAAAATATAAAACTTTTCCATATTTGGCAAACCTCTTTCTTGAAGGAAAGGTTTTGGAACTCTATAAATAGAAAACCCTCTTCTCATGCCATAACACAATAGCATCCACAATGTAGTCATTAAAGAGTGTTTGTTTAGGGGGAGATTTCTCCCAATAGTTTATAGCTTTCATATTTCTTTAACATTAGTTTCTTGTTTTGGCCAGTTGATCAAATTATATCCAATAATATATTTTTAGTATATTTTTATTTGTCATCTGAATTATCACCGTCTTCATTTGCAAACTTTAAGCTTCCGCAAGACACCCTCTCGATTTCGAACCTAACAAGTGCTATCAGAGCTTACGGTTTAATGGTCCAATGGTGTGGCGAGACGAGATTAAACAGGTTCAAAGCGATTTCAAAATCATGCTGCAATAGTTTGGCGATAATGAAGATTTTTGTCTAGCTACATGTGGAGAAGGAGCTTAAATTATATTTTCAACAATCCTGCTGTTACATAAATGAAAATAAAGCTTACTTTTAACCCTATAAAGGGCTCATATATTTTTTAACCCGAAAGAGCTCATATATTTTTAATCCAAAAGTTCTAATAAATCTATTATACTTATTAAATCCGCGCACCCCCCTACAAATGGTATCAGAGCACAGCAATTTAAAGAGTACGGAAGAGATATATATACATGTTAGAGTTAATTATGGATTTAGAGTTAAAACACTTTACTTATAATTAATTAATTATGCGAAGACCATTTAAAAATAGAGAAACTTTTAGAAAAATTAAAGAATCTTTAATTAGTAGTTATGCAGAATATATAAGTCTAAATAAAACAAAAGAAAATCCACAAAAACTAGCCTACTTAATTACATTAATATCTAGTATTGAATCAAAATTAATAACACACTTAAAATCCAGAAGAATAAGATATATACCACCTAATTATGATAAAATTAGATTTAGATATCCACCAAGATATTATAAATATAATTTAAAATGAATAAAATACAACAATATAAAGAATTAAAACAAATTATCTCTGAAAAACGTAAAGAATTAAAAATAAGAATAAAAAGACTACATTATAATATATTTGCCGGAGTTAGTAAAAATTCAATAGATACACAAAAAGATGAAATATCAAAATTAGAATCACAAATAGATAGTTTAGAATATGTATATCAACATGACTTATTCACAATAAAATGAATAAAGAAGAATTTATAATAGATGAAAAAATATATGAAAACTACGAAGGATCAAAAATAAAAATAGTATTTTCTAATCTAGGACGAAGATATAAGAAAATAGGCGAACATTTATATCTAATGTTAGAAAAAGAAGAATTAAAATTAGAAGATAAATTAACAGCAATGGTAAGAATAGAAAAAGAAAATGAAGAGATAGATAGGAAAAAAGAAATAGAAAAAATAAAACAACAAACTACGGAAGAAATATGAAAAATAGAAGAAACTAAAAATAGTAGAATTGCTGAATTAGAAAAAGAATTACAAATATTAAAAGAATTGTATGAACAAAGACAAAAAGAAAAAGAAGAAAAAGATAGAGAACAGAAATTACTAAATGAGATAAATCAATTTAAGGAAAAATTAGAAATAAAAAATGAAGAATTAGAAATAAATAATATAGATATTGAAGAGACAGATAATTATGAATCCGAAGATAGTGAAACATACACAGAAATATTAACAAATACAAAAAATTTAGAAATCAATGAAGAACAAAAAGAAATTAATGAGGAAAACTTAGAAAATACCCACACAGAAATAAATACTCTTGATAAAAAAGAAAATGAAAATATAATAACTAAAACAACAGAAATAAGAAAACCTATATATTATAAGAATAAGTTTAAAAAATATAATGAATATGGCAAATGGATACCAAAACAAATAGTGAATAAAAATTATAACTTTTTAGATCTAGACTGTGTAATAGATACAGAAAAAACAATACAATTATGGATAGGATATATGACAAAACAATTATTAGATAATAATATAAATATAACAGATGCACCGGAATATATAGAAAAAACACTAATATGATCAGTAAAACTATGGTTTGCAAATTTAACCGAAAATAGCAAAAAAGTATTAAGAACTAATAAACCTATAGAAGGAACATCATTGACAACAACTAAACTAACACCTATAGAATTATTAAAAAAATATGAAACAGCTATAAAAGATGAATTTGGTAGTACGACAACAATCGAAGAAGAACAAAATGAAGAAAGAGATATGAATAGAAATTTAATGTTAAAATTAGCAATATGTAATATGTGTTATATAGATGAATACACTTGCGCATTTAAAGAATATTATTACAAAGGAGCATATAGTATAGAAGAAAGTAAAGAAATAAGAAAATTATATTTTAATAAATTACCCGAGCCATTTAGTTCGAAAATAATAAAAAGTTGGGAAGAAGCAAAAATAGTAGATACGTTAGGAGCAAGAATAAAATATTTACAACAATGGTATAGAAACTTATGTGAAAAATATAGAGAAGAATTAAAAATGGAAAAAACATTAATAAGAAATTTAGCATGTTGCAAAAATAAAATAGCACCCCAATTTGGATGCGAAGAAAGATATTATAAGAAAAGAAAAAGACATAAGAAATATAAAAAATATAAAAAATCAAAATATAAATATAAGAAACCAAGAAAAAGATATTATGTAAAAAATTATAAACATAAAAGACCATATAGAAAGAAGAAATCTATAAAAGAATGTACTTGTTATAATTGTGGAAAGTTAGGACATTTAGCTAGAGATTGTAAATTACCCAAAAATCCAAAAAATAAACAAATATCAGAAATAAAAATAGATAATACCGAATATATGCAGATAGATTATATAGATTATGAATTAGAAAGTGAAGATAGTATATATGAAATTTCAGAAAACGAAACAGATAATGAAATAGATAGCGAAATAGATGAATCAAATGACTGAAGAAGATATAAAAATAATAACAAAGGAAGAATATTTAAATGATGAAGGAACGGAACAAAAAATAATATTTGACAGTAATATATTTGATGAAATAAAAGGAAAAGAATTAGATTTAAGTGTAGAGAAAATATTTAAAATACCAACAATAAAAAATATTTTTACTAGGAAAAAAGATGAATATTATGTAGTATGCCAAAAAGAACATGTAATAGACTGCAGATATGCAAAAGGAAAAGCTAGTATACCACTAGTAACAAAAAGAATAATTAATAAAGAGATAAATGATATAAAAAGTAAAGGAGATCCAAAAAAATATGTACACCTTGGAGGTACAGAGATATTAATAAAAGCATATTTTAGAGAAGGAATAGATACACCAATAGAATTATATTTAGCAGACGATAGAATTATAAAACCTATAGAAAAAAGCATAATAACTGCCGTAAAAGGAAATCTAATATATCCAAAATTTAAATTTATAATAAGTGCAAATTATTCAGTAGCAGTAACAGATAGAAATATAGATAAATCATTAGTATTATATTGGAAAATATCAGGAATAGAATTAACCCCAGGAAGTAAAATATTTACAGCAAGATATAAAAATCTATATGTATTAACAACAAAACATAAAATAACAGGAAAAAATAAGATTAACAAAATACAAATAGAAAGTCCATTCGAACAAATAGTAAAAACAATAGTTTATAATGATTACACCTATAGAGACATAGATACAGAAGAAAATTTAGAAATAGTAAATGATAGAATAAGTACAACGAAAAGAATAGCTAATGAAAAACCAGAATCATCAAGCTCATCAAAAAGAACAAGTTATGAAACAAATTCAATAAGTAATTTAAATCAATATTACATAACGGGAAAAATAAATGAAAAAGAATATTTAATACTTTTGAATACAGGACAAGAAGAAAATTATATAGCAAAATATCTAGTAAAAAATGAAGAAATAAAAACTGACAATGATATATGCCCAGATCTACCAAGAAGTTTGATAAATAATAAAAATATAGCAGAAAAAGAAATAATATTAGGAGTTAGAAAAATAAAAAATGCAAAAAGCAGATATAATATTAGGAATAAAATGGTTAGAACAAGTAAAACCATATAATATAGAACATACACAATTAACCTTAACATATAACAAAGAAAAGTTATTCTTAAAAAGAGCCTTAACATGAAATGAAGATATATGTATTAATGAAGATAGTAGTAGAAGGATATTACAGTAGATATTATACGCCAATGATAGATACAAGAGCAGAAGCTAATTTATGTAGATATAATTGCTTACCAGAAAGCAAATGGGATAAATTAAAAACACCAATAATAGTTAAAGGATTTAATAATGAAGGAAGCTTAATTACTTATAAAACTAGAAATGTAAAAATACAAGTATGGGATAAGATATTAACAATAGAAGAAATTTATAATTATGAATTAACATCAAAAGATATACTTTTAGGAATGCCATTTTTAGATAAATTATACCCACATATAATAACCAAAACAGACTGGTGGTTTACAACACCATGCAAACAAAAAGTAAGAGCAAAAAGAGTTAATAATAAAATAAGAAAGAAAATTGATTGGATAAAAGGAAGTGAAAAAATTACACAAAAGTTAGAAAATATAAAAAATGCTGAAGATACAGTAGAACTAGTAGTATTTTCAATAAATAAAACAGAAATAACTATATTTTCAATAAATAAAATATAAATAATTCAGAAAAAATTAGAACAATTATATAATGAAGATCCATTAAAAGGATGGGAAAAACACAAAACTACTATAAAAATTGAATTAATAGATAAAAATAGCATAATAACACAAAAACCATTAACATACAATTTTGATGATTTAAAAGAATTTAAAATGCACATAGATGAATTATTAGAAAAACAATATATACAAAAAAGTAATAGTAAACATAATAGTCCAGCATTTATAGTAAATAAACATAGTGAACAAAAAAGAGGAAAAAGTAGGATGGTTATTGACTATAGAAATTTAAATGCAAAAACTATAACATATAATTATCCGATACCAAATAAGATATTAAAAATAAGACAAATCCAAGGATATAATTATTTTAGCAAATTTGATTGTAAATCAGGATTTTACCACCTAAAGCTAGAAGAAGAATCTAAAGAATTAACAGCATTTATGGTACCACAAGGATTTTATGAATGGAACGTGTTACCATTTGGATATAAAAATGCACCAGGTAGATATCAACATTTTATGGATAATTATTTTAAACAATTATCTAATTGTATAGTATACATAGATGATATATTATTATATACAAAAACCAAAGAAGAACATTTAAAATTATTAGAACAATTTACAGATATAATAGAAAAATCGGGAATAAGTCTAAGCAAAAAGAAAGCTGAAATTATGAAAAACCAGATAGAATTTTTAGGAATACAAATAGATAAAAGTGGAGTAAAAATGCAACAACATATAGCACAAAAAATAATAAATTCGAAAGAAGAATTAGATACAAAAAAGAAATTACAATCATTTTTAGGACTAGTAAACCAAGTAAGAGAATATATTCCAAAATTAGCAGAAACTTTAAAACCACTACAGAAAAAATTAAAAAAGGATATAGAATATAACTATGATGAAAAAGATAAAAAACAAGTTCAAAAAATAAAATTACTTTGTAGAAAATTACCAAAATTACAATTTCCAGATGAAAATAGAAAATTTATATATATAGTAGAAGCAGATGCTAGTGAATGTAGTTATGGAGGAATACCAAACACCCCCACACTTTAGTCATATTAAGTGTCTTTTCATTCACATATAGAGAAAAATGAATTCGCTATCTCATGTTCTCTAGATCTCACATTCACTTATAACAACTTTAATATTTCATGTCATTTTTATTAAACTCCACATATGATCATTGTGCAAAAGTAACGATCCACATTGATCACACAAAAAAATATTATTCTTAATTATCATGCATTTGAAGATCATCACAAAAATATCATCTACCCTACCATATATAAAAATAAATTCACAAAATCACAAAGGATAAAATTTTATAAATAAATATTAAGTAGAGTTAAGAAAGTAGAACCCGAATATAATAACTTTGGATTTCACATTGACTTTATCAGTGGCTCAACATTCAAAGTGAAGAAGGGATAACTCTTACTTTTCTAAATTTATATCTCCATCTGCAACATGAACCATTCTTGAAGACCCAGTTATCATAATGTCAATTACTCGATCCTCACTTCTCTGAAATAACATCCATAAGAATTTTTTAGTATTTGCTATGGTTGAAAAATCCCTTGACAGCAACTCTACATCTTCACGTGGCTTGAGATTAGCTTGTTGTGTTTTTTTATCCATCTCTCCTGGCCATACTCAGATTCTGCTTTGCCTCCACCACCAACACTATAAACAATGCCATATTCTTCCCTACTTTTAATAAGTTTCATTTCAAAAACACTCTCACAATAAATTTATGTCATCTTAAGAGTATTTAAAGGACCGAAATTTTCAGCAACACAACAAAATCACCACTTGCAAGAATAAGAAATTTTGTTGTCAACAAAGGACGTGATTGTTAAAAAAATTAACAACCATATCTAGTTACATTTAATTGTTCACAGTTCTATATCATTCTAGATGTAATAAACTCCGTTATATGAGTACTCCACTTCAAATATTCAGGAAGCCAAAATCATTTTCAATACCGGACAGCATCTTCTTTAGATGAAACAGAACGACTTTGTAGTTCTCATCTTTTCTTTCACATGATATCTTCTTTGTGACTAAGTAAGAGGTATACTACTAATGGTTGACATAGTTTTGAGGGGCTGAGTTTTAATACTCTTAATGAGGTTCAGATCATGGAACAAATGTCTAAAATATGACAAAGACATTGGAAGAACATTACCTATCAGAACATAGAAGTGGTGTCACTTCGATTGGGAATTGGAGTTACTCTCATAAATGTTCATGAACCTTGGATAACACATGAAAATAAAAGTGCTAAGCATGTTGAGTGGAAAGCAGGAATGAAATGTTTATTCAAATAGTGTCAATGATGTTATCACAAGGAATAACATGCTCAAAGCCATTATGCTACATGGAATTTCTATTTCATCTTGTGGCATTGCGCTAAGGTGATGTTCAAATCAAAAAGATGCATTACTCTATTTATGAACATAGCATGATCTTTGTGTCCTAATTTATATTTAACCAAGTGGAGGATTGCTGGATTTTTTAAAATAAATTAATTAAAATCTTTTTTATGAAAAAATTCCTTTAGTGAATGGTTGTCTTTTATGAAAAGTGATGTCTTTTTAGTGAAGTGGTATCTTTTAGATGAATAGGTATCTATTAGATGAATGATTGTGTCCTTTCAGTATTTTATTTTCACCACTTCAATATATATCTTACCTCTTGACATTTCAACGTATCTTTAAAGAAAGTTTAAAGAAACTTTTTACATTATTACTTTTCATACAACATTCCCCAAAAGAGTTATTTTCTTTTCAAAAGGATCAAGTTTTATATTTTTTGCGTTCCAATAGGATTATCTTCACTATTTGCTTGGTGTGGAAATACAAAGGCTTGTCATATCCACTAAGACTATTTGCGTAGAATTTCACAACAATCGCATTGAAGAGAGGGAAAAATATCATTTTTAGGAAACTGTTATGGACGTTTTTCAAGCCTCTCATCCTGTTTTCAATTAATCTTCATTTTTGTATTCTTCTTCATATATTTCATATTTGTTTTTGGAACATATTTTCCAACAATCTAAAACAAATAGACAAATGTGTACTACGTGGCGTCCTACATGGCATTTCACGAGAATTGCCATGTAGAACGTGTGTCTACTTGTTCTACCATATTCAAGTTTAAGCATCTACTTGTGTACACCCAAAGTTGGAGGGTATAGATGCAAGCTGAGTCCAAGTCAATTAGCACGTTTATGCAATATGCCATTTTATTAATTTTTTGATATTGAATACATTAACTCCAATTCATACAACCAACCGTAAGAGAAGAAGAAAAAGCTCCCCTAGTTGGGGTGGATGATTTTCATCAACTCGGAGACAACTTGGGATGTATGATATGAGAGCTTCCCATGACTTGTCTGGGTATGCTCTTATGAGAAAGTTACAAGGATAAAGAAGAGTAGCAAAAGATTGAAGACGGACTTGAAGAGAAACTTGTGGAATAAAACTAGGTTGCTCAGACTCTACAATAGGTATCAGATCTTCAAAAAATAAATTACTTTTGGAGAATATGACATGCACTTGATATTTTTGAAGATTCAAAGCAACATTGGAAAATATATCTCTTAGGGGTAGAGTTATACTTAATATGGTGTTCTTGATTCTTTGCCAACCTACCTTGTGTCCCTCATATGTGAAAAAAGATTGGAAAAGATGAGTGAAGGAATTTTTATAGGGTGGAAACAAATAAAAAAATCATACAATATGGTGAGGTTAGAAATGGTGATACATACAGTGGCGACTCCTGCATAAGGAAAAGGCTTTAGGCCCCAAAAAATTCATAGCCTCATTTTCCTCTAACCACGAAAGTTGCTTAAAACATAATAGTTACTTAAATTATAAGTGTTTAGTTGTTTTTCGAATTAAAGGTGTTAAGACATATTGTTCAAGTAGAAGATAACGAGTGTGTTCGGTATGGAGGAAAATATATTGCAGAAATTACTTATGGTTGTAGCCTCTCTTTTTCCATCATGCTCTTCAACTCTACAAATATCTTTGTAAGTGATGGTACATAAACCAATAGCAAGAATTTTGTCACGGCCTGATTTATGAGCCATGCTTGCACCTACCAAACCCTGCAAGTAGGTAAGCCAATACTATAGCTCGGAGTTAAGAAAATAGGTTAGTACGGTAAGAAACTCCAACATAGTCCAAATTTAATAAACACAAACTATAAATAAATAGTGTTCTAATATAGATAAGAGTTAACACGAATACCAATCCCACGACCTTATATAATCTCACATCTGTGTATGAATCCAGCGGAATGGTCTCACTATATGCTGGAGCACCGCTATTTCCTGTGTCTGAAGCCAACTAAATAGTCTCACAATATTATGGAGCACAGCTATTGGATGTGTCTGAATCTAGCAAAATGATCTCACTAGCTTTTGGAGAACCGTTGTTGGTTGTGTCTGAAGCCAGCGAAATGATCTCACTAGCTTCTGGAGCACCGCTGTTGGCAATGTCTGAAGCCAGCAAAATGATCTTACTAGCTTCTGGAGCACCTATATTGGCTGTGTTAGGAGCCAGTGGGATAATCTAACTAGTTTCTAGAGCACCATTATTGGTTGTGTACAAAGCCAACAAAATAATCTCACTAGATTCTGGAGCACTACTATTGAATGTGTTTAAACCCAGTGAAATGATCTCACTAGTTTCTAAAGCACCACTATTGGCGGTGTCTGAATCCAGCAAAATGATCTCACTAGCTTTTGAAGGGGAATCCTACAGAATGATCTCACTAGCTTTTGGAGCACTATTATTGGCTAAGTTTAAAGCCAATAGAATGATCTCACTAAATTCTAGAGAACTACTCTTTGTTGTGTCTGATGCCAACGAACTAATCTCAGAAGGTTATGGAGCACCGCTATTGGCTATGTCTAAATCCGACAGAATGATCTTACTAGCTTCTGAAGCACTATTGTTGGTTGTGTCTGAAGCCTGTGGAATAATCTCACTAGCTTTTGGAGCACTACTATTGGTTGTGTCTGAAGCCACTAGGATGATCTAACTAGCTTCTGAAGCATCGTTACTGGCTGTGTATAAAGCGAGCAGAATGATCTCACTAACTTCTGGAGCACCGCTATTGACTATGTTTAATTGCAGTGAAATGATCTCACTAGATTCTAAAGAACCTCTATTAGTTGTGTCTGAATCCAGAGGAGTAATCTCACTAGCTTCTGAACAAAAATCCAACAGAATGATCTCACTAGCTTCAGGAGCACGATTTTTGGCTATGTCTGAAGCTTGCCAAATGGTCTCTCTGGCTTCTATAATACCACTATTGGTTGTTTCTAAAGCCATTGGAATGATCTAACTAGCTTTTGGAGATCAGCTATTGACTATGTTTTAAGCGATCAGAATAATCTCACAAGCTTCTGGAGATCGCTATTGTTTATGTATGAATCTAATGGATTGATCTTACTAGCTTCTGAGGCACTTCTATTGGCTATGTCTGAAGCCAATGGAATTACCTCACTAACTTCTAGAGCATTGTTATTGTTTGTGTCTAAATCCATCGAAATAATCTCACTAGTTTTTGGAGCACCGCTGCTGACTGTGTCTAAAGCTAATTGAATGATCTCAGTAGCTTCTGCTGTACCGCTACTTGTTGTGTGTCAAGCTAGTGGGATGATCACACTAGCTTCTAAGCACTGCTATTGGCTTTGTATGACGTTAGTAGAATAATCTCACTAGCTTTTAGAGCACCGCTATTGACTGTATTTGAATCTACCAGAATGATCTCACTAGCTCAGGGGCACCATTATTGGTTGTTTCTTAATGTAGTGGAATGATCTCACTAGCTTTTTGTCATGACTCGAGCTGAGACCCTGGCTGTGACGAGCATCCTGAACCATTAAGGCCTGGATGCTCCTTTACACTTGGCGATTATGTACAATACTCATATAATATACTAAAGATGTGAAAAATATAATAAACGAAATCATGGTCATGATCTGAGTTTAGTATATCAACACCAAAGAAAACCTATCAACATCCAGACAACATCTATTTTTGTATGCAAAATTTCTAATACATACGTAATTAGCAAACTGTCTAAAACTTAGACAAGGCCCCCAGTGGACCTAAACCAAAGTGAATAACAAATAACTAGAAAGAAATAGGCCTTTCGGAACAAAGAAGGCTCACCAACTGCACACTTCTATCTAAACACTCTACAGCTTAGCAGGACCTCTAGGCTGACCCTCAGACACTGAAATATAGGGGGTCAATACAAACGTACTGCTATGAAGAGCAATCCAAAATAATGTGTATATGTATAACATAGATGAGAGCAAGTCAGAAACATCATGCATGAAATAGTTAAAACACATGGGCAATTTCAATGATTTTAAAAATAATTTTGACAGTGTAGTTCTAATCTTTGTATTACTTCTGAATTAGGTGGTACACCATACAAGTCTACAAACCCATGGGCTATATTGAGTCCGCCCTTAACTCGGTGGCCAAGCTCCCAACACAAGTTTACCGCAAGAGTTAGAGTGTCTGAGTCTGATACTCCACAGGAAATGAGTATCGGAAAAAACGGTTTTAGGAAATGAGTTTTATAAACTCGTGCCTTCTTTGGGTAATCATACAACATCTCTTGATGCCCAATTTTAGCCTTTTGTAAACATGCATCAGTCTGAATTCAAAATATGTGAGTCTGAGAAAAGTCTGATTTCTATTCTATTCTGTGTCTATTATGGCATTATCTGTTTTGATATCGTCATACCAAGACATTCAAGTCATGTTTATGAGCCATAAATTATGATATCATAGACTCTCATTTCAAAACATAAAGTTTGGACCACCGTACTTCATAAATAAAATTCCAAAACTCCATTAAAATTTCATGATTTAAATAACTTTAAATCATATTTGGAGTGTTTACAACAATCCATGTAGTTCAAGAAAACTCCACGTAACTTAGATTAGTTAGTCTAAAGAGAAAAACTTAAATCTCGATTCGCCCTTGGAAATCTTGAACTTAGAGGTTGGTTCTTGATTCCTTATTTTGGGAAAACCCCTAGTTTAGATGTTATGGATGAATGAGGAGTTAAAAAGGATGGAAAAAAACCTAAAATCACTTTAAAAATAGATTTAGATCGCTAAACAGAGGTGCGGGGCAGTTTGGGTGATGAACCATCCCTCAAACCGATGCTTTATGGACAGAAAATGGGCTTACTGCCTCATTTAGAATGGTTTGAGAGATGGTTCATCGATGGCACGACGGTCCGTCAGCCTTCCTGTCATACTTTGGCAGTTCGGATAGACCACTATAAAATGGCCATAACTTTTTACCCCGATATTGGATTTAGGCAAAATTGGTGGCTTTGGAAAGAGGACTCAAAGACTTTCCATTTAATTTATAGTAGGACCTCCAATTATTTATATACAGAAATTATAGTCGATTGAAGTTGACCCAAGTTTTGACACTCACTAAAACTTGAATGATAGGAAAGCTTCCAACTCGTCCTTGGGTTTACAGATCTCTATGATCTCAATTCATGCTCAACTAGATTCCCACACTAAATAATAGATTAACACACTATATTTTGTAATACCCCGAGCATAATATTTAAAGCTTATGCATAGTACATCATGGTTCTTTGTAGTTTCATGATCAATTTTGATGTCAATTAAGGTCTCAAATACATCCTATCAATTAGGCGAATCAAAACATTCCTTACCGATTGAATTCTTGGGAAGGATATTGGTATATCCAACTTCAAACAAGCATATCTATCGTTCTACTATGAATTTTTGAGCCCATTACCCACCAACAGATAGATAACTGAATTATATTTCCAAAAATACCAATTTTGCCCAAATCTAATATCGGACCAAAAGTTATACCCATTTTACTCCAGCATGTTATCTTGGCAACTAAGTGACGACATGAGCTGACGGCTAATCACATATCTGACGACTTATCAGCTAATGTCTTCGGCCTTAGGCAGAAATTAATAAATTCTAGCATCAAGTGATGACATGAGCTGACGGATTATCACATATGTGACGACATCTGCCCAATGTCGTCAGTCATAGAATTCAGAATTTTCAAAATGATTTTGGAAGGATATTTTGGTGTTTTCCCTTCACCCCAAAGCTTCATAAAAACTGAATTCATCCTCCATTTCACTAAAATACATTATTTTCACTCAAATTCTCTCAACAACAAGAAGAGGTATTTCCGATTCAAGAGCCAAATCTCAAGGATTCTTCCATCAATCTTCCCAAATCAAGTATCAAGGTATGTCATGTGTTGATTCATGGGTATCTTTCACCCATGAAGCTCAAGAATCTCTCTTCAAAATCCAAAATTTGTATATTGATGAATGTTCATGATTTAAATTGAAGTAAAATTCACGTTCATGTTGTTATGGGGGTTTTATTCAAGTTTTAAATTACATATCTCAATGATTGACCCTAGTATATGAAGATTTGTATAATAATCATGATAAACCCTTAAAATTTGTAAATTTATATATGCAATCATGACAATTAGATGCATTGATGATGGTATAACTAAAGAATGCTCCCCATGTATTTGATTAAATGCCTATGTGAAGGAAAAGTGTCATAGTAGTGTGATAGTATGAAATCCCCATTCATGTACCATTTTATGCATGTCAAGTGTTTGATGAAATGTATTAAATAGTAAATTATGGATTGTTGATATTGGTCATGTACTCAAGAAAGTCATGCTTTGTCAGTTGCTTTCCATCGAGTCCTGGGGGTACTTGTACCCAAAAAATATAGTTGTGTACCTAGAGTCATTATCATGTTTTCAAGATATCCTCAGCCTAGCCATGATCCATAGAACTCAGTCAGTCATGTGACTCAGGAAAACTATGCAATACAGTAATCTCAATACTATTCCTCAGTCAATGGAACTCAGTTAATTCAGTCCAATTTAGTTCAGTAATCTATGTTCAGTATCTATTTAGATGGGAGTAGGAACTAGCACTGAGTGAACCCAAGGATGGGAACACATACTGTCATATGAGGGTGTGATTGTTAAAAGCAATCCTTGTATCCCAAAACTATGTAGCCAGCATAGGTTGAGACATCAAAGCTGTCGGATGAGGGTTGATGAGGTGGATAAACATTGTTAGATAAGGGTCCCACTATTCTCTTTTGGGGACACTTTCATATGAGGGTCACTCACAGCTTGTCCTTACCAGTGGCATGGTATTGACACTCTTCCAATTGGGTTAAAGATTGGACCCCAACACAGCTATAATAGCTTATTAGGGGCATGTCAGTTAGATGACTACTTCCCGCATTTTAGTTACAGATCAGGACTGTCAGATACAGTTATTTTGTCTCAGTAATAGAACTCAGATAGTGCTACTAAATTTAGGCCTGTCATACACAATCAGCTCAGAACAGAACGAAACTCATCTAGTTCCATCAGAAACTAGAATGTCAGATACAGTCGCTCATTATTAGTTATTTTAGTTATACAATTATCAGTATCTTATGTTATCACGACCCTAGTTACAGTTATTATATATTCATGCATGCATTCTCACGTTCATGTTATTCAGTCAGTTAGAATAGTTCAGGTATGTTAACCCTTTGAATTCATACTACCTCTCATGCATACGAGTACATTCAATTGTACTGATGCATTTGCGCTATGGTATTTTATACCATAGGTTTAGAAGCACGAGCTCCGAAGAATTAGTAGCATTCTAGTCTCGATAGTTAGAGTTAGTAGTGAGTCCTCATCCTTTTAGGACATGACCATTACTTAATTATCTCATTAGCTAATTTTTTTCAGTAGTTAGAGTTAGTTGGGGACATGTCCCATCAACTCTTTGTTCATACAACACAATCAGTTAGAGGCTTTTCAGACTATCATGTTAAGTCAGTTTATTTTAGTTGTTTTGGGTATTTCATACCCCACCCAAATGTTATATTTTACCAGTTATCACGTCTTAGTTTTGTACATTATGGCCTATCATCCTTTATTTCTATATTTATATAGTATATTATGCAGTATACAGGTACAGATATCAGCCATAGGATAGCTTATGGTCCCTCGGGGTCATGACCATTGTGTAGTATTTCGAGTACCAGATTTGGGGCGTTACAAACTTGGTATCAGAGCCTAAGGTTCAATAGTGTCCTAGGATGTCTAAAAGCCGCATCTAGTAGAGTCTTGTACATGGGTGTGTTGCCCACCACATTTATGTGTAGGAGACTATACGATGTTTTAGGAATAATTTCCCTTCTTTCATGATTCATGTCATGCCAATGAGCATAATCTAAAGGTAATCTCTCATTCTAATCCATTTCTCTCTTTCTTATACAGAACATGCCTCCTGAAAGAAGGAATAGGAACCGGCTATACCCTCGGCCCGAAGAACCTTTAGGCGAACATGTTTCTCATGAAGAGTTTAGAGTTGTATTCACTACTATTGCTCAGTTAGTTACTGCTCAGAATGAATAACCAGCTGTCATTCCATCTAACCCAGTGTCCAATTTAGCTATAGCTAAGATTCGAGACTTTACCCAAATGAATCCTCCGTTCTTTCTTAGGTCTAAGTCAGATGAGGACCCTCAGGAATTCATCGATCAGGTTCAAAAGGTTACAAATATCATGGGAGTTACTCCTAGTGAGAGTGCTGATCTAGCTAAATATTAGTTGTAGGATATTGCTCACACTTGGTACAAGCAGTGGAAGCTAGAAAGCACAGTTGATGCAGCACCTATAGAGTGGGAGGAGTTAGTCCCCGCATTCTTAGAGAGCTTTTTTCCCCTAGAGCTGAGAGAAGCTAAGGTTTTAGAATTCATCAACCTCAGGCAGTGAACATGACGGTGAAAGAGTATTCTTTTAAGTTCACTCAATTAGTAAGATATGGCACTCATGCGGTTGCAGACAGCAAGGCCAAGATGAAAAGTTTATTTCTGGGGTGAATGATAGTGTGGTCAACGAGTGAAGGTCTGCGATATTGAATAGTGACATGACTTTTGCCAAGCTTATGACTTATTCTCAGTAGATAGAGGATCAAAATATTAAGATAAGGGAGAAACAGAATAAGGAAGCAAGGACAAGTAGTTTCAACTTTGCTCAGCCCAAATCAGAAGAAGAAAATTGTTCTCAGTTTTGTCCTAAGTCATCAGTTCTAGCTCCTTTTTTGGTTAGTTCTCCAGATCATAAGTTCAGTAATGATAACAGAGATAGGGCGTCAGGCTCTAAGTCTCAGGGCAGTGTTAGCAGTGCCAGAATAAATCTTTTTTGTTAGACTTATGGCAAGAACCACAAGGGTATTTGCAGAGCTGGTAGCGATGTCAATTTCGGATACGGAAAGATAGGTGACAGAGTCATATATTGTCCCAAGTCAGGTTATTAGAGTCATTAGAACCGTTCCTCAGCTCGTTCCAGATGCCCAAATCAGCAAGGTGCCACTTCTAGTGCTACTAATGGGAAACGCCCAAATAGATTTTATGCTCTTCAGTTCCAACAGGATCAGGAAAATTCTCCTGATGTGGTTACTGGTACATTACAGGTCTTTAATATGCATGTTTACTCTTTGCTAGATCTAGGTGTTTCCTTGTCTTTTATTACTCTTTATAAATAGTGGATTTTGAAACTAGTCTTGAAATTCTAGCAGAGCCCTTTTCAGTCTCTACCCTAGTGGGTATAACCATCATAGCCCGATGGGTATATAGGATCTATCCAATTATGATATTTTAGAAAGTCACTTCAGTAGACTTAGTCAAATTAGAGATGACTAATTTTGATGTCTTTCTTGGCATGATTGGCTTCACTCCTGCTATGCCATAGTCGAATATAGAAATAGAATAGTCTAATTCCAATTTCAAAATGAACCCATCCTAGAGTGGAGGGGTAGTACTTCAGCATTCAGAGGTCAACTTGGATCCTACCTTCAGGCAAGGAAAATAATGTCTAAAGGATGTGTCTATTATCTTGTTTGAGTTAAGGACACTAGTTCTGAAACTCCAGGTCTTGAGTCAGTTCTAGTTGTGAGTGAATATTCATATGTCTTTCCTAAAGATCTTCCAGGAATTCCTCCCAAAAGGAAAATAGACTTCGACATTAATCTTCTTCTAGATACTCAACCTATATCTATTCCTCCATACAGAATGGCACTAGCAGAACTCAGAGAATTGAAAGAGCAGTTGAAGGATCTCTTAGATAAGGGGTTCATCAGGCCTAGTGTGTCTTCATGGGGTCCACTAGTCTTATTCATGTGAAAGTAAGATGGTTCTCTCAGTATGTGTATAGACTACCATCAGCTCAATAAAGTCACGGTCAAGAATAAGTATTCTATTCCCAGAATCAATGTCTTTTTTGACCATCTTCAGGGTGCCAGCTATTTTTCTAAGATCGAACTCAGATCAGGCTATCATCAGCTTAGATTCAAAGAATGTGACTTTCCAAAAATAGCTTTCTGTACTCAGTATGGTTACTTCAAATTCCTAGTCATGTCCTTTGCTCTTACTAATGCCCCATCCGCTTTCTTGGACTTGATTAACTGGGTGTTCAAGAAGTACTTAGACATGTTCATCATAGTCTTCATAGATTATATTCTGGTCTATTCTCATAGTGAGCATGATCATGCAGACCATCTCAGAATTGTACTTTAAACCCTCAGAGATCATCATCTATTCGCCAAATTCAGTAAGTGCAAGTTTTGGCTAAGGTCAGTAGCATTCCTTGGCCATATTATTTCTGGTGATGGTATTAGGGTTGATCCTCAAAAGACCAAAGCAGTAAGAAACTGGCCCAGACCTGTCTCTCCATTAGATATCAGGAGTTTCTTGGTTTTGGCTTACTATTATAGATTGTTTGTTGAAGGATTTTCTTCTATTGCATCCCCTATGTCTATATTGACTCAGAAGAAAGTAAATTTTCAGTGGTCAGATCCTTGCGAGAAGAGTTTTTAGGAGTTGAAGACTCGACTCACCTGAGCTCTAGTCCTAGCTCTTCCAGGTTGTTCAGATGGTTTCATAGTATATTGTGATGCATCCAGAGTAGGTTTGGGTTGTGTCCTCATGCAGCATGGTAAGGTCATAGCCTATGCCTCCAGGCAACTTAAACCCCATGAGAAGAATTATCCTACTCATGATCTTGAGTTAGCAACCGTAGTATTTGCCTTAAAGATTTGGAGGCATTATCTATACGGTGTTTTTGTAGATATGTTCACAGATCATAAGTGTCTTCAGTTTGTCTTTTCTCAGAAAGATCTCAATCTTCATCAGAGAAGGTGGTTAGAGATCTTGAAAGATTATGACATGAGTGTCCTTTATCATCCGAGCAAGGCCAACATTGTGGCTGATGCTCTCAATAGACTATCTATGGGTAGTGTTGGTCATGTTAAGGATAGTAATAAGAAGTTAGCTTTGGAAATCCATCAGCTTTCCAGACTAGGCATTCTCTTAGTTGATACAGATGAGGGCGACCTATGGGTTCAGAGTAGTTAAGAATCATCTCTCATTTTCGAGGTGAAAGAAAAGCAAGATAGAGATCCTAGTCTAGTCAAGTTTAAAGAGTTAATCAAGGATCAGAAAGTAAAGGTTTTCTCCTAAGGGAAAGATGGTGTTTTGTGTTGTCAGGGTCGTCTGTGTGTTCCAGGTGTAGATGAATTTAGGCAGCAAATTCTTGTAGAAGAGAATGGTGAGTGCTACGCTATTCATCCAGGGGCCACAAAGATGTACCGTGACTTGTGGGAGATCTATTGGTGGAATGGGATGAAAAGAGACATTACAGAGTTAGTGGATAAGTGCTCTACATATCAAAAGGTTAAGATAGAGCATCAGAAGCCTGGTGGGTCCATGCAAGAGTTCAATATTTCTATTTAAAAGTGGGAAGAAGTGAACATAGACTTTGTGATAGGTTTACCTCGCACCCGTAAACAGCATAATTCTATTTGGGTTATTGTAGACAGGATGACCAAATCAGCTCATTTCCTTCCAATTCATACCTCTTATTCAGCCGAGGACTATGCCAAACTCTATATCAGGGAGTTGGTCTGATTACACGATATTCTGTTGTCTATTATTTCAGACAGAGGTACCCAATTCACCTCTCACTTTTGGAAATCATTCGAAAAGGGTCTTGGTACCCAAATTTATCTTAGTACAACCTTTCATCCCTAGACAGATGGTCAAGCAGAAAGGACCATTCAGACCTTGGAGGATATGCTAAGGGCATGTGCCATTGATTTCAAGGGAAGTTGGGATGACCACTTACCTTTGATTGAGTTTGCATAAAACATCTATCATTCCAGTATTCAGATAGCTGCATTCGAAGCTTTCTATGGTAGGAGATGCACATCTCTAGTCTGTTGGTTCAAAGTTAGTGTGGCCTCAGTCATAGGGACTGACTTTTTATTTGATGCCTTAGAAAAAGTTTAGTTGATCAGAGAGAGACTTCGGGTTACTAATAGCCGACAGAAGTCTTATGTAGATGTACGCAGAGAGGATCTCAAGTTCCAAATTGGTGACTTTGTCAATCTAAAGATATCTCCCATGAAGGGAGTGAAGAGATTCATCAAGAAGGGAAAGCTTAGTCGCAGATATGTCGGTCCATTGAAAATTCTCAGTCTCTTCAGCAAAGTAGCTTATGAGCTTACATTGCCTTCAGATCTAGCCTCAGTTGACCCAGTCTTTCATGTCTCTTTGCTCAAGAAGTGCATAGGTGACCTAGAAGATGTAGTCCCTATTCATAGCATAGATGTTCAGAACAGTCTCTCTTATGAAGAAATCCCAGTCAAAATCCTTGACTACTAGATTTGTAGACTAAGGAACAAAGAAGTCCATCTAGTCAAAGTTTTTTGGGGAATCAGTTCGTTGAGGGAGCTACTTAGGAAGAAGAAGCAGACATACAAACCAAGTAACCTCACGTCTTCTCCACAAATCAGACTCAGCTCAAGGTAATAATTGTCCTTAAGCTTATTTAGTTTCATGTTCAGATTTCCATTATAAATTAGGTACCAAGTACCATTATATATTCAGTCGTGCATTCATGTGTCAGCTCAATCATGTATTCATGCATCAGCTATGCATGTTCAATATGATAAAACTAGCTTATTAGTCATGTCAGTCATGAAATCATGCTTCAGTTTTGCATGTCTATTATGTACATTCAGTTATCATTTCTCTCAGTCTAATCAGTCTTATTCGAGGATGAATGTTCGCAAGAGGGAGATATTGTAATACCCCAAAAAATATAAATCAATAGCAACGTCATATTTCAATCTTATGCATAGTACATCATGCTTCTTTAGTAGTTTCATGATCAAGTTTGATGTCAATAAAAGTCTCAAATATGTCCTAGCTATTAGGCGAATCAAAACATTCCTTACCGATTGAATTCTTAGAAAAGAAAATTGGTATAGTAAAATTCAAATGGGCTTATCTCTCATTATACTATGAATTTTTGAGCTCATGACCCACCAATAGAAAGATAATTAAATTAAATTTCTAACGATAAATATTTTACCCAAATATGCTATCGATGTAAAATGTTATACCTATTTTACTCCAGTATATTAGCCTGGCAACTAAGTGACGACATGAGTTGACAGTTTATCACATATCTGATGACTTATCAGCTATTGTCGTCAGCCTAAGGCAGAAAGTCATAAATTCCAGCATCAAGTGACGACATGAGTTGACGTCTTATCACATATGTGATAACATCAGCCCAATGTCGTCAGCTGTAGAATTCAGCATTTTCCAAAAGGTTTTGGAGGGGTATTTTGATATTTTCCCTTCACCCCAAAGCTCCATAAACACTGAATTCAACCATCATTTCACCAAAATACATTCTTTTCTCTCAAATTATCTCAAGAACAAAAAGAGGGGTTTCCAATTCAAGATCCAAATCTCAAGGATTCTTCCATCAATTTTCCCAAATCAAGTATCAAGGTATGTCATATGTTGATTCATGGGTTTGTTTCACACATAAAGATCAAGAATTTCTTTTCGAAATCAAAGATTTGTGTATTGATGAATGTTCATGATTTAAATAGAATTGAAATTCATGTTCATGTTGTTGTGGGGTTTCGATTCTTGTATTAAATTACATACTCCAATGATTGACCCTAGTATATGAAGATTTGCTTAATAATCATGATAAAACCTTCAAATTTGCAAATTTATGTATGCAACCATGACAATTAGATGCATTGATGATGGTATAACTAAAGTATTCTCCCAATGTGTTTAATTAAATTCCTATGTGAAGAAAAAGTGTCATATTAGTGTGATAATATGAAATCCCCATTCATGTACAAGTTTATGCATGTCAAATGTTTGATGAAATATCTTTAATCAATGAATTATAGATTGTTGATATTGGTCATGTATTCAAGAAAGTCATGCTTTGTAAGTTTCTTTCCATCGAGTCCTAGGGGTACTTGTACCCAAAAAAATGTAGTTGTGTGCCTAGATTCAATGTCATGTTTTTACGATATCCTCAGCCAAGCCATGATCCATAGAACTCAGTCAGTCATGTGACTCAGGAAAGCTCTGTAAAATAGTAATCTGAGTACTATTCCATCAGTCAATGGAACTCAGTTAATTCAGTCCAGTTCAGGTCAGTAATTCATGTTCAGTGTCTATTCAGATGGGAGTAGGAATTAGTACCGAGTAAACCCAAGGATGGGAACACACACTGTCAGATGAGGGTGTGATTCTTAGAAGCAATCCATGTGTCACAGAACTATGTAGCCAGCATAGGTTGAGACATCAACACTGTCAGATGAGGGTTGATGAGGTGGATAAACACTGTCAGATGAAGATCCTACCAATCTCTTTTGGGAACACTATTAGATGAGGGTCACCCATAGCTTGTCCTTACCAGTAGCGCGGTAATGACACCCTTCCAATTGGGGTTACAGATTAGACCCCAACACAGCTATGATAGGTTATTAGGGGAATGTCGGTTAGGTGACTACTTCCCACAGTTTTAGTTATAGATCAGGACTGTCAGATACAGTCATTCTATCTCAGTAATAGAACTCAGATAGTTCTACAGAATTCAGGACTATCAGACACAGTCACCTTAAAATAGAACGGAACTCAGCTAGTTCCATAAGAAACTATACTGTCAGATATAGTTGCACAGTATTAGTTATTTCAGTTATACATTTAACAGTATCTCATGTTATCAGTACTCTAACTCAGTAATCATTTTATTATGACCCCAGTTATAGTTATTATTTATTTATGCATACATTCTCACGTTCATGTTATCCAGTCAGTTAGTATAGTTCATCTATATGAACCCTTTTCATTCAGCCATGTATACCAGTACATTCAATCGTATTGACGCATTTGCGCTATGGTGTTTTATACCATAGGTTTAGAAGCATGAGCTCCAGAGCATCAAAAGCATTCCAGTCTCAGCATTCAGAGTTAGCAGTGAGTCCTCATCCTTCAAGAACATGACCATTACTTTATTATCTTATTGATTAATTTATTTCAGTAGTTGGAATTAGTTGGGAACATGTCCCATCAACTCCTTATTCAGACAGCTCAGTCAGTTAGAGGCTTTTCAGAATATTATGTTCAGTTAGTTTATTTCAGTTGTTTTGGGTATTTCATACCCCACCCAAATATTATATTTTATCAGCTATCATGTCTCAGTTTTTAACCTTACGACCTTTCAGCCTTTATTTCCGCATTTATACAGTATATTATGCATTATACAGGTACAATATCAGTCATGGGTTAGCTTGTGGTCACTTGGGGTCATGAGTACCATGTAGTGATCCGGGTACCAGATTCGGGGATTTATATATTTACATTAGATTTATGGCTTTTGGAAAATCTACGCATAGAAATGATGATTTACATTCCTGCCCAAAATATGGGGTGTTACATTATCTCCTCCTTGGGAATATTGGTCCCCAAATGATGGGTAGGGACTTGTTAAAGCTCTAAAGGAATGGAATAAGGAAAGTAACCTCGCATTGAACATTTTTCCTCTACAATATATGCAAAGGCATGGAAAGAGCTTCATGATAACCCCTAGTGAAACACGTAAGAGCGAAGTATGAGGTATTGAAACTTTACATTGGGATAACTTTGCGCATGAGTTCTACGAATCATTATCACCACAACATAAGGCGTGAGTTAATTTGGTGATAGTAGGCCTGATTTACATTGGTACCATCATGAGATAAAGAAGCTTGACATCAAAATGATCATGGCTTGTGTTCTATGGCACATGATCAAAACATTGTAAGGCATGGAATTTTTATTTCTAAGACTCCTCGGCCCGATTAAGATTGGTACAAGACACGAGATGAGATTCCCGCGAGATATAAGAATAGATTAGATTAGAAACATTCTCTAACTCAAATATATTGAATAGACTTAAACTCAGAGAAACTACTTGTCTATACCCCAACATTAATCAACCTACTTATCATTTCTAACTTACAACTCTCCCGTAGCACATCTAACCCCAATAATTTGTGTTCTTCCGTATAATACTTCTATGTTGAATCCTAACTCGAAGGAAAAAGATTCTAACGTAAACTACGGGACCCTGTACTCTACATCACAATAAGAAATCACATTACGTCACCACTATAATTCCACAACCTCTAGTCTTAATTTAAGGAATACTAACAATATGTCACATTGGTTTATTTATTCACCAAACATAAAATTCAAGCCTATCATTACTACACCCCACTTCATGGACCTCTCCCCTAAGACTAGCAAATTCAATCATTCTCACTAAGATTCTCGCCATATACTTCCCTTCTAACTACTTCACATAACGAGAATTCGTCTCTTTTTCCCTCTTCTCTTTTAACCTTAGCTCAAGAAATCACCTCAAGAGTTTCACCCTCAAGAACATCTACTCCCCTGCCTAATACGTTACTACACTTCCATAAGCACCTTCACACTAAAATACGGATGGTCATTAAGGGACCCGAGCACAATCATCAAGAATGGAGTAACACTTGTCAGACCATAGGTTATATGTTTTTGCACTACTCAAGGAGGGACATGAAATGAAGATATGATACAATCACAAAGTGCTTCATATGTCAAGTATTTAGATCATGATTGAAGAGTCGTTATGGCATAAAATCAACATGGCATGAGTTCTTAGGGCTAACCACAATAAGAAACATGAGCGCTTACCTCAGGAGTCATATAACAAAAGTTCAGAATTCATAAAGTCAAAGATTAAGACAAGAAGTTCTACTCGGAGCTATCGCATCTTATTTTCAAAGTTGAATTAGTCATGAGTTGAAAAAAATTTATCATTTGGATAATCTCGGCATAAAATGAATGAGTAACATACGATAACATAGTTTCTTAGAACCAAGCATAATTTTGGACACATATTTATGGATCATGAACATCGTATCATAGAGCTTGAATACGTGAAAGACTAGATTTATTGAGGTCGCTTCTTGTTTGAGGGTCGGAACATGACATGACTTATATAGAGAATTCAATCCTTAGACATAGGCAAGACTCAAATACATAAGACATTGGTAGAATGAACTCTTAAACTAAAGTAGGAGCAATATGCTTGAATTGTAATAGGTTTACCATGACTCTTCCCTAACTTACCACAATGAGAAAATTCGGAAACTACCTTAACTCACCATCTCCCCCTTAGATCAAAGTCACAATTCTAGACTTGAGAACATAACCTCTCATCAATCTGTAACTACAATTCTCAATACAGTAGAGGGGTGCCGGTAGACACATGAACACATACTTCCCTCAATAATTTAACATATCGGCACTAAATTCATTCTGGGACTTCCCCCGTCAGGGATACTAATCATAACTTTCTCTAACCCCAAAGTCATCAACTTATGACTTACATTATTATGGGCATGGGCATCCATGCACTTAAACACTTAACACTCTATCTTCAACTCCTTAGAATACTCATATTACGCCTCTAAACACATAGTTTACAACTTAACAAAATTTTTAAAACCATACCCAAGGCTCATATTGCCCACCTATAATTCCTCAATTCAACTCTAAAACACCATACAACAACTCACCATACTTCTCTATACTACAATATCAAAAACACAAACTACGTATGCAAAACACTTATACACATAAATGCTACACTTTTCCTTTTTTAAGTATACTATAAAGGCATTGCTTTCCAAGAACGCTACTCTTAATTTTTGCTATCATCTATCGCCGTCAACCTACAACTCGTATTCTCATGAGAATATACATCTTCACTCCTTATTACATAAGAAAAATCCACTCTCTACTACTTAACCTTCTAACATTAGATCGTTAATCACATAACTTATATCATAAAATCTTACCTAACGTCAGACTACCAGGGGTGCAACTTATTCTTATATACTTACTCCCTTATCCACTTAATGACTAACCCATAATTCATTATTTTAACACTAGTCCTCATATACACATATACTTCATAATTACTACTTAAACTTTTTCATAAATCATCAACCTAGGCTTTTTAACAAATCACATCAAGCCTACTAATTCATTCCCACAAAAGGTACATCATTGATCTTAAGCTACTATTCTTACCACCACATTCTACATCTAAAATTCAATCCTATAGTCTAGCATCAATCATTTACTACCAATGAAGCATGCAACATAATATACTAGTCCATCAAATTGGGAAATTCAACCCAAATACCTCATTTCACTTACATACAACCTACAACCAAATCACCTCCATGACATTACTACTACACCTCAAAATCTACTACATACCTTCTCAAAAGGAGTACTAGTTTACAACCACTAAAGAAAAGAAGGTCAAAGGGGTAAAGTCACATGATAGACATGGTCAACCTTAAACTTATAGTATAGCCCAATACGATCTTATCTACATATTCTACTTTCTCACCTCATACTTACTTACCCAAGCATACCTTTAGACTACCTTCAAATTCCACAACAACAGTCAGTCTATAATTAAAACTTATTGGTTAATCTAACTATTTCCATTCACAACCTATAAGGGGTTACTATAACTACCCTAACTATCCACTCTAGGCTCCTTCCGTATTTCTAAATAGCTAACAATCTCAGCTAAACACATCCCCCATCGAATACTTTATAATCTATAAATATTAGTACCTCATTAGTGTAACAATATAAAATGACAAATCATTCCTCAATCAATGATTACACAACTAAAAGTATTTACTTATACAAAAGTCCCCTCACTCTAACTTCTAACCTTGTGATTTCATATACCCAACTTCTTGGCCCAATCTTACTACCAATAGGTCGTGATACTTTAACATACACTGCTACTCAGGGGGAAATATAGTTCCAACATTCTGCTACACATCATTCCCCTTATGCATGACATCAGCAACAAGAATTTTGAAAGGGACTGGATACACTTAATAACTTAGGCTGAAGAGAACGATTTCATCAGGATCATAGTTTACACTAGAATCAATACACTATGAAGAACTAACGGACTCCTCTCAAGTCCTTGCATAATTTTACATTCCTTTATAACTTAATTAGAAAAGGACTACATCATTTATATTCTAAGCTTCTACACATAAATAACCAAAATAATGAGACATATCAAAGAACATCAGAGTAAGAAAATAATTAGGATAACTTTACTTTTGTATGGAAGAAACCATAGCACAAACTAGAGTATGAAAAAAGAACATTATGACTCCATAGCATGAACTAGAACATGAAGAAAGAGAAATATTCATAAATGCCTTGTAGCCTCCTACTTATAAGTGTGGCGCGCTACACACTCATAAATAGGACTCTACCCAATGCGATTTTGCAGACACCCTGGGACCATGAACTGTGCTCTGATACCAAGTTTTTCATGACCCGAGCTAGGACCCCAGACATGATAAGCATCCCAAATTATGGAGGCCCGAATGCCCTTTTACATCTGTCAATCATGCACAATATTTATACAATATAGAAAAGATGAGAAAAATATAATAAATGGAATAATGGACATGATCTGAGTTAAGTATATCAATATGAAAGAAATCCCATCAACATCTAGACAACATCTATTTCTATCTGCGAAATCTCTAATACTTATGAAATTAGCAAACTGTCTGAAACTGGGACAAGGCCCCTAGTGGACATAAACCAAAGTAAATAACAAATAACTAGAAAGAAATAGGCCTTCTAGAATGAAGTAGGCTCACCAACTACACACTTCTGTCTGAACACTCTACAGCTTAGCAGGGCCTCTAGGCTGACCCTCAGACACTGAACTATAGGGGGTCAATACAAACGTACTGCTATGAAGAGCAATCCAAAATAATGTGTATATGTATAACATAGATGAGAGAAAGTCAGAAACATCATGCATGAAATAGTTAAAACACATGGGCAATTTCAATGATCTCAAAAACAATTAGCCAGTGCAGTTCTAATCCTTGTATTACTTCTGAATTAGGTGGTACACCCTATAAGTCTACAACCCCATTGGCTAAATAAAGTCTTCAATTAACTCGGCGGCCGAGTCCCCGACCCAAGTTTTCCGTAAGAGTTGGAGTGTCTGAGTCTGATACTCCACAGGACACTAGGCCAGTGTATGATCCCTTTAGGGGACATAATCACCTGTATCAGCAAAAACAGTTTTAGGCAATGAGCTTTCTAAACTCGTGCCTTCTTTGGTTAACCATCTAACATCTCTTCATGCCTAATTTTAGCCTTTTTTGAACATGCATCTTTCTGAATTCAAAATTTGTAAGTCTGAGAAAAGTCTGATTTCTATTCTATTATGTGTCTGTTATGGCATTGTCTGTTTTGGTATCGTCATACCAAGACTTGCAAGTCATGTTTCTGAGCCATAAATTATCATATCATAGACTCTTATTTCAAAAAATAAAGTTTGGACCACCGTACGTCAAATAATTCAAGAATATTTAGACTTCAAAACATTTATCAAGTTATGAAAAGATCACTATTTTCAGCCTTTCAACAAACAGGTGGTGGTCATGAAATTTGTGACAAAACATGCAATCTTCTTAGTAAAAATCTTTAACCTTTAACACCAAGTAACCCCCATCCCCCACCCCCCCTCTTCAATTCAAATCCATAATTATGTCAAAAATAAAAATCAAGATATTTGTATCATACTTCTCGAAATCCATTCGAAATAATTCATGTCATATGAAAAGAATGGGAAATCATAGAAAGAGAGGGATTCTATATGTTCATGCTCTCAATTAAATATTCCAACCCATTTTCATACATATATATATACGACTACAAATAAAGTTGGGGAAAAGGCCTTAAGACCAAAAATAATAATTTCATTAAAGAATTCATAATGCAAGATAGTGAATAAAATTCGAAAACCCCTTTAAAATTTCATGATTTCTATAACTTTAAATATTATTTGGAGTGTTTTCAACAATTCCATGTAGTTGAGGAAAACCTCACGTATCTTAGACTAATTAGTCTAAAGAGAATAACTCGAATCTCGATTCGTCCCTTGAAAATCTTGAACTTAGAGGTTGGTTTTTGATTTCTTGTTCTTGGTAAAACCCCTAATTTTGATGTTATGGATTAATGAGGAGTTATGTTCTTTGATTTGATGTAATTGGGTATTAAAAAGGGTGAAAAAGACCCAAAAATCCCTTTAAAAATGACTTTAGATCACTAAACAGAGGTGCGGGATGGTTGGGCGACGAACCGTCACCGTGGGATCATCCCTCAAGCCATCTCTTTATGGCCAAAAAATTGGTTTACTTCCTCAGTTGCAATGGTTTGGACGATGGTTCATCGTTGGCGCGACGGTCCCATCGCACTTTGGCAGTTCGGATAGCTTACTATAAAATGGACATAACTTTTTACCCCAATACCAGATTTAGGCAAAATTTGTGGCGTTGGAAATTGGACTCAAAGACCTTTCATTTAATATATAGTATGACTACTAATTTGTTATATTAAAAAATTTATAGTCGATTGAATTTTACCCAAGTTTCCACGCTCACTAAAACTTGAATGATAGGAAAGCTTCCAACTTGTCCTTGGATTAAGGGACCTCTATGATATCAATTCATGCTCAACTATATTCCCACACTACATAATGGATTAACAAACTATAGTTACATCATATTTATGGCTTTTGGAACATCTACACATAGAAATGACGATTTACTTTCTACCACGAAATGCGGGGAGTTACACTTTTAGGGTAGAATCTAGTAGAACGATCTCAATAGATTCTGGATAACTGATGTTGGTTGTGTCAAAAGCTAGTGGAATGATCTCACTGGCTTCTGAAGCACCGTTGTTGGTTGTGTTTGAAGCCAGCGAAATGATCTCACTAGCTTCTAGAGTACCAATATTGGCTGTGTCTGAAGCCAGTGGAATGATATATGCTTTCATAGGAAAATTAGTTCACCCTCATTGAAAAAACAATGTAGACAAAACTAAAACAATATAATAATATTCTCAATGCACTTGCTTTGCCAGTCTCCACACATCAAAGTTCCATATGACAAGAATAACTGGAACAATAGCCTTATAACAAAGATGAAGTGAGTTTAATTAAAGAAAACTTAAAGTATAAGAAGTTATGTAAAAAGGAATATTACTCAAACTACATATATATATATATCACCAATAAAGATTATTTGGGTACTTGCTAACACTAGGTGCTCAACAAATTGAGGAGGGAGTTTATTTAGTTTAAATGTTATACAAGAAAATGTGTAGGATTCCACAAAAAAATGATAATGCACACGTATATTATTTCTAGCTCTCTCTAATTTTGAGAATAGTAGGTACAGGGCTTGACCATAAATCTACTAAAGCAATGGTTTAAGGCCCCAACTTTTAGGAGGCCCCATTTTTTCTAATTATTTTCTTAACTGACAACAACAGGATGCATTTAGCACATAAAATGCTCATAAGATGCCCTTAAGTCCCACAAGATGTACGTACGTCACATGAGATGAACGCGTGGCACATGAGATACATGTGTGATGGACAAAAGCCAATTTTATTGAATATACTTGATACCTCTAATTAAAATTTGGCTTTAGGCCACCAAATTCATTGAGCCGACCCTGAGTACGTACCTCATATGTAAGGCTCTAGGCTAACTGCTCGGACGATAATGTGTCAATTGATACCCTGAATGATGTAATTTTTTAGTTAATACATGAATATCAAAATCTTTCAAATTGTAAAACAACACTACATTTTGTTATCTGTAATGATAAATTTTGACATCACATGTTAGGTTTCCTCATCTTTCAAGTTGTAGTCTTTCCAATTATTATTGAAAACCACAATGCTACCAGTAATTAGTGAGGCCAAACTAATTTAGGAAATAGTGAGAATTAACTCCCAGTAGAGGCTGCTTGATGCTGGCTCTGTGATCGGCACAACCTGTCACTGGTTTCTTTATTTGCCGCTTCCGTGCCTCTACCAATATCCCTCTAAGTTAGGCAGGGAGATCAAATGTCAATTGCATATTGTGGAAGGATGAAGTGTTGTTCTGGTGATTTTATTTAAAAAAACTGAAGACTTTGCTTATTGAAAGCACAGAGATCCTATATCTTGGTCCTCTTAAATATTTTGTGGGATTGGAAGTTCATTATGATTCATTAGGTGTGTTTTTAAAAGCAAAACTAACATACTCAAGAATTTGATTTTCTTTCGCTAGTCTTCCAGATTCCTCCTTTATCGATACTACATTAGAATTGAATGCAAAGTATGGCCATTAGGAAGGCAATCTTCTTCCTGATTGATCAAATTATGTTTCAACAACGAGTTGGGCCTAAATCACCTTGCTATTACCCCTGATGTTTCTTTTACAGTTCAAAAAGTTATTCAAGTCAGGCAAGATAACCATCATCTCCATTTGGTGGCTTTTCCTCTCATTATTCCATATCTCCTTGAAACATCTAATCGTGGATTATTCTTTCCTAGTGGTTGTCCTACTCGTGTTAATGCTTTTAGTGATCCTGATTGGGATGGATGTCCTGATATTCATTGTTCAGTCACCATTTGGTGCATGTTTCTTGGAGTACTTGATATGTTGGAAGAGCTAGTAAGAAGCAACAGTGTCAAAATATTCAACAGAAGTTGAATATTAAGCCATGTCTACTGCTTGCTCCAAGGTTGTTTTGGCTTTGTGGATTACTTGTTGAGATTGGATTTCTTTCTATTCCTACTCCTCTCTAAGTTGAAAATACAATCATCATTCAGATTGCTACTAATTTGGTATATCATAAGAGGACCAAACACATCGACATATAGATTGCCATTATATACGAGAAAGTTGTAAATAAAGGAGTTATTCTGTTCGAGAAGTTGTAGATAAATGATAAGACTCTTAATTAGAGAGGCATTCAGTAGAAAACTAACTATTATGTTAGATTCTTTCTAAAAAATTTTAATTTATGATGACGCCTCCACATTGAATTTACTGTAAACTGATTTACTCCGTGTCTTTTTGACAATTTTTGAAACCGAGACTACATGCCCCACCCAAAATTTTAAAAATTCGAAGTATTTGATGTCTTCCTGATTGTCATAGAATTTTAATAATAATGGTCCGTGACTGATACAATACTTGCCTAGTGCCTCGGCATTATCCTCGTATAGTTGCAACCGTAAATCATTGATAATGGAGTTGTCAAGTCCTTTCTTAACTATTTAAAGCTCCTTATGCCTTCTTTGGTAGGTGTAAAGGTTGAGTTTTATGCTTTAAGGAGATTGAAGTTTTCTTCTACTTTAATGTCATAACTATGTTAGTGTTGAGAATTTGAAGATTTAATTCAAAACTTAATGAAATGGTAACCATTTCCAGGCTACAAAATGTCATAATAAGGCAGATATATGATGATTAGGAGCCATAATTGAGTTCCAAGTGACCATAGTCAGGTCTCTAAAATATCTAGTAAGCATAATCGGGTTAATAGTAGGCACAGTTGAGTGCAAAAAAAGTTACATTTGACAAGAACTACCTAAAAGATAATGACAGGAAATTCAGCGGCTATTTGGTTTGTTCTGTTACTATTCTTAATGATAAGCGGCACCTTTTTTCCTTACAACGTTAATGTCTTTTCATACATGATTATTTAAATTCCTGTTCCTGACAAATTTCCTCTTTCTAGGAGCCTATGATAATGTAGACATAGGCTTCACAGGCGAGCAAACTACACGCCAGATTTTCCCTTATTCCAGTTTATAATTACATGGTGAGCCCTTTTCCTAACCATAGAGTTTTTCTCTTTTCCTTTAGGAAATCATGTTTATTTATCAGAAAAATAATCAACAGAAACTCAAACTTGGCCCCAACTGTCAGTTCCACACTAAAAGTTAGCTAGTGATTATCTAGGCACCTCAACTTTAAACAAGTGTCTTTCGTAGACAATCAAATCGATCTAACATGGCATGGTGCGTGTGTTATCTTACATTTGAGTTTGTCAGATGTTATTCCAACCCATTCTCAATTTAAAAGGTATCATAAAATTCCATATTTAATCCTAATCATCCACAACTATTTCATTTCTAACGCCCCTCTCATCCTTCTTCATTTTTATTCCTTTCACTTTGCATCAACCATGACAAAAAATTTCTGCATATAACTCAACCATAATGTAGGCGTAATTCTCCCATTTTATTATCTCTTGTCATTTTTCAAGTTTTAAAGGATGCAATAAAACATGGATATTAAACTAATAAACCAATTCATTTTTGTTACTAATTTGCAATTCCCATCAGAAGAGAGATATTGTAGGAGCAAATTAGGGAATAAGCTTTTTTGAAGAAGAAGAAGATGATGAAGAAGAAGATGAACCGGGTGTGATGGGAGGAGGTATGGGAGGTTTTTCTTTTTAAATGTCGTTATTTTTATTTATTTTTAAATTAAAAATGCAAGTGGCATTCATTAATTGTCCGTCTAACATATCACCAATGATTGGAGTTCACAGGTAAGCTATGTTGTGAAATTCAAGGGGGTGAATTGAAATTTTCTTTTGTGAGTCGACTACTGACTTCTCACAATCGACTCGCCTATAGATCAGAACACCTCACAAGCAGATTAAATTTAGAACATTTAAGTAAGTAAATAACAAAACGTAAAGTAATAACACAAAGATTTATCCTGGTTTGGAACACCAATTTAGTGCCTACGTCCAGTCCCCTTGGGTTTCAAATTTTTCTTAGATCGTTGAATGTTTGGGTCAAGTACAGTAATAGGAAGCAAGTTCTGAACACTTATTTTGCTCTTCAGATCTAGTGACACAACTTCAGTTGATGTTACATAGTTGACTCAATCCTACTCTTTATATAACAATTGTAAACTAAAGTTACAAAGCCTTGCGAGACTAAGATTGAGACACTTTCAATTTTCTGCTTGAAGTTGCATAACCCATGTTTGTCTTTAATCTTCACTATTTATGGTTTTTGGCTGCTACTTTTCTGAAGGAAACCCAAGAGATCTTTTTCTCAATCAAGGATTTAAATTGATTCCTTGATTTAGGAATGTAGCCATTTGATATGTCCATATCAGATATGTCTATATGCGGTTTTGGATCACGTCCATATTATATATGTCTGTGATCTATCTTTACTTTGAGTCTTGTACACATTGGTGTCCATTTGATGATTTTGGCCTTCCTTCCTTTCGCTTTTTTTCCTGATTAATCTCCTGATATATCCAGTCTACCGTGATTATGGGATAGTGATCGGGGTAGTGATTCTCTTTCTATTTCTAAGATGTTTCATTGATTTTCTTGCCATGTTGTTAGAGTGTCGTGATCCCCCTTTTAGTCCTATGCCACGCTTGTAAATTGTGGCATAAAATAGTAGAAAGTGTGGCCTTTGATCAAAGGCTACGCTGTCGGACTTTAGGTAACATTTTTTGGGGGGTGGCTAAAAAGGTGTAACCTTTGATCAAGGGTAACGATTTTCAAGTGTTACCATATCAGCTACATTTAGAAAGTATAGTCCTTAAGGTATAAAGGTAACGCTTTGCAACTTATCATTGGAAACACTTTTATTTGATAAAACTACACTTACAAGTGTTGCCTTTGTTTTGCTATTGGGCACGCTTCACAAGAATAGCCTTTTGTAGAACCTCTGTAACAACACTTAAAAAATGTTGCCTTTGTTTTGCTATTAGGAACGTTTCACAAGTGTAGCCTTTTGTAGCACCTCTATAATAACACTTAAAAAACGTGACCTTTTTTTATTACTAGCCATACTTCAAAATTGTAGCCTTTTATACATCCTCTATGACAACACTTGTAAAGTGTAAGCATATTTTAGGCACACTTTTGAAGTATAGCATATTGCCTAAAATTTGATAGTTCAAGACACATTTTCCAGAAATGGCATTAGGCATATAAAATGTTAGTACATAATTTCTGATTGAAAAATAATTATTTTGATCGAAATGTATACATCACTAAGCACACTACATAAACATACATATTTATATGTTGTCTCACACACCAATTAGCTAATAAATAATTGAAGTGCATAGATTTGATTTCAAAAAAAATGTCTTTTACCTACTAAGTAGACAACAACAACAACAAACCCAATAGATTCCCACATAGTGGGGGCTCGGTTACATACTAAGTAGAAAACAACATAATAAAAATTTGTACTAAGTTCCACACAAAACCAAATTTATGTAAACATATAACAAAATGTTTCAAAATTTCTTCATCATTCACTTCAATGTAGATCAAGTTGAGTTGTGGCGCCCACCATTCAAATTTGACCCCCCGCATTGATCCTACAAATTCAAAATGAAACAAACAATTAGAAATAAAATAATGCTCAAGAAATATACAAATATTTTTTCAATCTTTAATGAGGAAGGATGTGAATCCAAAGTTTCTTTAATTCATTCAGTCAAGTTAAAAGTTCAGGATTCAAGTTTCTTGTGAATTTGTACAATAAAGTACCTTTTCATGAGCCAAAGCATGAGTTGAGCTAGAAGAATTTGAAAGAATTTTTGCTCTAATAGCTTGTGCATTACTCACATCAGGTGAAGGAATGTTAGGTCCGTCACTCCCTAGTATATCTTGAAAATTCAATCCAAGATTGTTTTTCACCAATTGACTAAAAAACTGTCACATTTCTTTTCTCATTTCACTTATAATTTTCCTTCATAGAAGTGACTTCTTTAGCATGCTTTTGTTTAAGCTCGTTCATTTCCTCATCATTTGTTGTCACTGATCTACCATAGCCTCTAACTGACCAGGCTTCTCCTTTCCAAACACTGCTGTGAATGCATTATCTGGTGTTCTCACAGCATTTTGATGATTCTGAAGTTGGGACAGTCAAAAAAGAAAAAAAATAGTTGTCAGGAGAAGAAATAATTTAGTATATATAAAATATATTTCAAAGAAAAAGAAGGATCCTCCTCAGTCCGAGGAAAGAAAAAGAATGCTCTATAGATACCTCACTATTCCTCATACCACTCTCATGGGCTTTGAGAACAATGACAAGAGAGCTTGGGTTGCAAGAATTATGCAGGCTTCAAATAGCAAGAGTATAGATACAGCTCTAAATGTTTTAGGATCAAATAACAATGGAGAAACATTCTTGGTATCAGTTTCACTAACACTATGCTTTCTCATTGGAGCCTGGATGGCTAACAACACTATTTTTAAGAGTATAATAATCTATGGTGACACAAGGCCAGAAAAGATGCTCCTTTTTACCAGAAAAACATCTATTGTTTCTCTCTAGTCAGATACTATCACAAAGTGCAACTTAGTACTGCATTCTAGTAGAAACTATTTCCCATATTTGATGACTGATTGTGCGGACTGTTTAAGGCTTGTTTGATGACACTTTCTTGCATGATTTATTGACTCCAAAAAATTCCAAGAAACATATATCTTAACTGTCTGAAACATTCGTGAAGCTAGGCAAGGGACGCAATACATGTAAGACAGGCAACTCTGAGAGGGAGCAATAGTTTTCCAGATTATCCCCCATGGACATTTTTCAGGATTTCGTACCATTTTAAGAATTAAACTTTTATGACATACCTTGACTGAAAATTTTGTACCACTCCATAGGAAAGAATCAGATAACTGTTCATCAGTCCTAGCAGTGTTTAGCTTCTAAGCTATTAACTACTAACTTTGGAAATGAATTTAGTTATCAGTTATCCTTAGCTCTTTTGACTTTAGCACCTGGATTTTAAAGGGCAGAAACCAATTCAAAAATGTGACGACACCTAAACATTCCAGAAGTAACTAAAAATAGGAAAAGACCTACAAAATAAGGTTCACTCTAAAAGATGGCCAATCCTCCATAGTCTATACAAAAAGAAGCTACATAGGTGCACCAAAAGAAAAGTATGACAGAATATTTTTAAAGCTCAAAGCAACAAGAGCATTGATTAAAAGTACAATTTTAGTATATCTGCAATAGTGACGATACCAGTTAACCACATTGGAGAAATATGAACAAAAATTATCAACACAACACAAACTAATGTACAATTTCCATAAAGAAGCTACATCGTAATTAGCAAACAACATTTATTTGATTTCCTATCAGTTGAAAAGGATATGATTGGGTGCTTAGATTGAGATATCAAAGCATGAGTAATTGGTAACTATATTCTGAAAGTGGTTTACATGTGTATAGAAATAGGGGAGAACATCCAAAGGCTAGATGCTACAAAAGCTCAAACGCACCGGTAACATAAGACAATTATTTGTTTTCTTTGATGAAGAAAAACTGATATACCTTATTTTTCTTCCTTATTTGTTTTGATAAGAAAACAAGTTTATACAGAAAGAAGGTATATGGGATGCATCCTGCAAACCATGTAGGAAAGTTGTCTGCAAAAAATGCAGGTATTACCAAAGAAGTCGAGAACATTATACCAATGCACTACTGTCCCAACAGAAGTTCTCACTTTTTATTGCTAATCTTCAATTGCCTCAGTTTATTCCGTTTAAACAATCAATAGTGTTTATTATGTTCACATAAACACTTCAAGAATGCCCCGAACACATTGAAAATCTAACTTATTGAAGTATGCCAGCATTGTAGGTTCATTAAAGAGCCTACTGCTTTGGACTACATATAAACTTTTGTAAAGAGTCAGCATAATAGGTTTAAGAATTTGAAACAAAACCATGGGAAATACTGCTTTGGACTGCATATAAATTGCTCTAACACAAAAAAAACCTATTGCTTTCATAATTCATGATTCAAAATAGAGAGATACCAGACAACAAGTGACTACTAAGAATATAGGAACAAAGAGTGGAATGCATATACACAACTCACAAGAGCATCCACTAATTCTTTCCCAAATTCCCACTAATAACACTAGATAATACCGGTTGAAAGTGGAAACCTAAATTAAAGAAAGGGAAATTACTGCTATAAGAATAAGTTAATGACAATAGGATTTTAAAATTACGGCATAATATTTGAAAAATAGGATGATCTTTAAATAGTATTTGGTTCATCATGCATCAAATAGGATTTTCCTGCCCGTATTTGGATTACGATATATATGGTTCATCATGCATTAAATAGTATAACTAGGAAACATTTATCCGAAAAGTAGGCTTCAAATAGTTCAGCATCCAGTGAGAATTTTGGTTGTAACGGGTTGAATACTCAAACACCAGTTGCATTGGATCTGCAATAAATCCCATAATGATTAGCAATTTTATTTTTACACTAACAAAGTACTCAAATCTTTATCTACTAAACATTATTTTCTAGTAGGGCTGGTGGTATTAGTTTCTAAAGAAGCTCAATCCATCGAGCTAGGAAAAAGAAAAAGAATGATTAAATTTTGAAACTTAGCTTGAGTGGTGGAGAAACAGAGAATGGTTTCGGGACACCATGAAAACTACATCGACGGAGAAAAGCTCTGAAGTTTACACATATAGCCGGAGAGCATGAAAAGGCAACAAGAGAAAGGACCTCACTTTCCAAAATGACCTAATGATCTGAACATTTGGATATTTGTTTGATGGCTGGTCTTTTTTGGATCCGGCTCAGGTCACCTTTGGGCCTGACTCAATCATTTGTAATGACATTTTGTTTTGTTTTTATGAAATGGGCTGCAGCCTGATTTACTTGAAAAAAAAATTAATAGAAAAATAAAGGAAATAGTTCAGCATCCATGAACTTCTAATTGGTATAGGTTGGAGTAAGTCTTATCAATGAAATAATAACTACCAAAAAGCAGAAAGAATATGAGCTTGAAATTTTATTATGTTTAATTATGATGACAGATCTCCAACATATTAAGCAAAATTTCTGCATTTTTCCTCCTACAACACCTATCTTGAATTTTAGATTCTACTTCTTGTCCAACACATAAGTTTGGTCTTTCAATATTCTTTCTCTTATCAAAATCTGTAAACACAAAATTCCAATTTCAACTACCCAAAATCTAAATACACATAAAGTCATATGCTAAACAGTAAACACACACATATACACTGAGTACAGGCTCGCAGAACATGTAAATCTGCAAATCTACACACAGGTAAATGGTAAATTGGTAATTAACATTTCACATCCGATCCGCAATCAACACAGCTATTGTATCCAAGTAGTCTTTAGAGAAAAAAAATAAGTGAAGGGATAAATGAAGGTATACCTATTTAGTATTATAGAGTTGCATCAAAATTCGTTAGTCCGCTATCTTTCAAATGATCACTACCTGATAATAATAGAATAGAATAGGTATTTAGGAAACATTAGTGCAAGGTGCAACCAGAAAAGGTCATTAACTAACATATATAATTGCATCGTACTAAGAGTAAGCAAGCACTATAGGGTCATTAATAAAATAATAACCAGGCTCAGGAAAAAAGCCAACAAGATACTTAGAGATTGTCATAATATCATGTGTCTGCATATTAAATATCCAAAAAAGCCAAAAAAAAATACATAAAGATTGTCAATCTCCTCAATGTTTCTGCATATTAGATGTCTAAAAGTTTTTATACCAACAAATAGTCAAATAGCAGAAAGAGTAAGCTAACATTATGGGACATCAACAAAATAATAAAGTCATGGTTCATCCTCAAAATCAACATCAGGCTCTTTTTCAGAATCATTTGCAAACTCTTCTTCATACTCTTCTTCATACACAGCTTTAGACTCGTTTTCAGACATATTGCCATGCTCAACATCATGTTGTTCAGCAAGAAATCCTTCGGCATCCTTATCAATAATTGTTTCTAGAATATAATTCCTTATTAAGACAACTTCACTATTATACTGTTCAGACGACTTATTTTTATAACTTTCAGAGTCATTAGACTCAACCTGGTTACTTATGTTAAATTGGTCTCTCAAAATAGTTCTCATAACATAATGTCTATCTTGATCATATGGATCTTGCACATAGAAGCACTGGTGTACTAGAGATACTAGCACAAAAGGTTCTTCCAAAGAGCAATTCTTGTTAAAGAAGACGTAAGTAAGGCCATAAGTATATTTTTCAACCGTATACCAGTCATACTTGAATAAAACAACCTTAAAATAGCCATAATAGTATAACTCTAGTATATCAACTATTCTACCATAATAAGTCAAATCTGCATGAACTGGATTTTTATCCTTTGAGCTTTCAAAGCTTGTGGTTGAGGCAACTAACCTAACACCACTATTTTATGTTTTACGCCTTGAATCACGCTTCCTAAAATGGAATCCATATCCATTAATGAGATACCCAGAATACCTAAGCTCGAGTTTCAAACCATTCAGAGTAGTTTGACAATGATTCTTACACTTGTTCCATATAGATCTTCGTGATTGTCTATTAAGCTCAAGTTCATGTTCTCTACACAATAAGTATTGATATTTATTAGAATAATAAATACAACAAGATAAAACAATTCATAAAAAGAAAATACTATAAGTGATAAAAGTACCTAATATACTCTTAAACTTTATCACAACTGGCCAATAAGTATGCTTGTGCCTGATTCAGTGACTTGTAATCTAAAATAATAGCTATATTTTTCTTTGCTTCTAAAGGACAACCTTTGCAAGGGAAAGAACTGAATATTTGTACATCACCTGAGCCATACTCATCATCATTTTGAGGTCTTCTATTAAATCTGGTACGTACGACCCTACTCAAATATCTAGAGCATAAAGTTAAACACTCATCAACCAGATATGCCTTTGCTATAGATCATTATGGAGAATTTATATTGTGGACATATGATTTAAATGTACACATATCTCTTTTATAGGGATACATCCATCGATTCTGAACTGAACCTCCTAATCTCACCTCATTATCCAAATGAATAGGCAAACGAATCATTATATAAAAAAATGTAGTAGGAAAAATTTGCTCCAATCGATTTATTGTTTCTATGATCTCAACTTATAAACAATATAATTACTACATTGTGATAACTTTTTGACATAAACAACGAAAGAAGGAACTCAAATGAATCAAAGAAATAGCAACATAATAACAAAGGATGCTTTTAATTTGTACTGGCAGCAAGTAATGTAACATGAAATAAGCATCATGAGTCTTATAGCTAGATAATTTTCTTTCATCTAGTTGTACACACCAAGATATGTTGGAGGCACTATCATTGGGAAGCTTTGTTGTCTTTAAAACTCCACAAAAACTTGATTTTTCTCCATTAGTCATTGAGAAGCATGCTTTTGAAATCTTGATTCTGGTATCTTTTTTATGAAGGCTCTTCCTAATTTCTATCTCTTTTAAATCATAATAAGCCTTTGAATGATTTCTTTTTGCCAGAAATACCTAGAAGAGTTCCAATTAAAGCATCAACTATGTTCTTTTCTATGTGCATCACATCAAGGTTGTTGGGTAACGGATTGTGCTCCTAATAAGGTAATTAAAAAAGGATTGACATTTTTTTCCACGGGCCATCATTTGTTATCTTTAAATTCTTCCGAAACACATTGTTCATATTTTGTAAGTTGTTAAGAACATCAGATCCATTTAACAAATGTGGAGGAGGTCTAAATTCAGTTTTTCCATTGAAAGATCTTTTATTAGATCTCCATGGATAATTCATGGGTAGAAAAACACGATGATCCATATAGCACATATTTCTACTATGTTTAGGATAACAAGAATTAGTTCCATAATTACAACAAGGGCAAGCCAACTTTTTTTCTGTACTCAAACCAAATAACATAACATACGCAAGGAAGTCACTGATTGTCCACATAAGAGTTTCTCTCATTTGATAGGCTTGATTTCTTAAAGAATCATATGTTTCAACAACTATTTACCACAACAAATTCAACTTATCAATCCATGGCTATAAATAAATGTCAATGTCATTTCTAGGTGAATGAGGCCCAGGAATAAGGAAAGCATAGAATACTTTGGTTTCATGCACGTCCAAGCTGGTAAATTATAATCCTTCATCATAACTAGCCACGTGCTTTTAGATATTCTCATGGTCCAAAATGGATTAAATCCTTCAGTTGACAAGCTAAGTCTCGGATTATAAAAATCTAGTGCAAAATCTTGATACAATCAATCAAAATATTTCCATGCTTGTCCATCAGCGGGGTGACTTTAAATTTCTACCTTTAGAACACTCATCATCATGCCACCTCAATGATGTAACACCCCGTGGCATTCTCGACTTAGTACGACCCTTAGTAGCAAGCATAGGTAGTTACAACCTAAAATTTTTGTAAGTGTTGAAATGACTTAGCCATATTTTAAGCTCCTAAATTTCAATTATTTATAAATCAAACTTTCTGACCTTGTGACATACATTTTAAGTTGATTCATATTCAGTTGTGTAAAAGGGATGTCTCGGGGATGTTTTGGATTTTTCGGATGAGGGATTAGATGTGTTTGGATTTTGAAAACAGAATGTCAATGCAATAGTGGCACGTCATGGTACCAATTGCATTGGTCCTCCTAGCGCGTTGCGTTGATGGTAAAATAGGGATTTCTACTACAACTTTTAATTTCAAATGGCAGTTTGGTTGTTTAGACGTTTCCCCATAATTCCAAGTCGTGGTAACAGCTGATTAAAACATTTCTAGGGCATTATATGCCCAAAATTACACATATCCATCAAGAACAAAACCTTAACTCCTCCCCCAAAGATCAAGAATCAAGCTCTTAAGTCAAGATTTCTGAGAAAACAAATAAATATTTGGGTTCTATCCTCTAAATTAAGTCATCCAAGGTACGAGGGGTTTTCCTAAACTACATGGGCCTATTGAAAATGTTCTGAGTAAGGTTTAAAGTTATGGAATCATATAATTATGAAGGGTTTTGAATTTATAATAACAAATATCCATTTTGAACCCTTTTGAAGATAATGTTTTGATCTTAAGGCATTCCCCCAAATTTAATTTTCATTCATATATATATGTATGTATGCATTTGGAGTTTAAAATTTGAATTTAGAGCATGGTACTCCATCATTAGTTATTACCCTTCTGATTTTCACATGTTACTTATTGATAAATTTCACCTTTAAAGTATGGTATAAATGTTTCTTGGCTATGGTCAAATGATTAAAGATTGAATGTGAATTAAAGATAAGAGTGTGTTACTTTTTGATAAATGCTGAAGATGTTCATTGAAATAATTGCATGGTTTACTACTAAGTAAGTGATCACCTCATGTTTAAGAATTGAAAGATGAGAATATTTGGATAAGTTGTTATGTATTTTAAATTATAAGTTCTTTTGTACTGTTTAAATGATTTGGGTGGTCCAAATAACACATTTTCAAAGAAAAGACTATAACACAATACTTTATGCCTTATACGACTTGCAAGTCTTGGTATGAGGATACCAAATCAGACAAATACCATAATAAACTCAGACTAGACTTTACTACAAAAATTTTTTAGACATTACAACACTTTTCGGAAAGATGCATGATTTAAAATATTAAAATGGGCTTAAAGAGAGTTAGATGGTTATCCAAAAAAAAGGCATTTGTGTGTAAGTTCTCATCGCTAGAAATCGAGTTTTGCCGATTTAGGTGATATGAGCTAAGGCCAATGTATAATTATCCTTGAGACACTGGTTTACTAGACTAGTATGTAGGATGCCTATTCTTGCAACAAACATGGAAGTGGGGGCTTGGCCAACGAGTTAATAGTGGACCCATATAGCCTGTGGGTACTAGACTTGTAGGGTGTAGTATCTAACTTAAAAGTAAGATAAAGAGTGAATCATGATTTAAAAGAATTGTTTCCAGGTCTTTAATGTTTGCCCATGTGTTTTCCTATATTGTATATAATATGTTTTTTTTATGAATTTCTCTCACTTATGTTGTATAAAACTATACTATTTGGGATTACTCTACATACCAGCACAATTATATGAAACCCCTATATTTCAGGATTTGAGGCTTAGTCTTCGGGTCCTACGAAGCAGTAGATTAATGTATCTGAGATTTGTAGTTGGTGATCATCCCCTATTCCAGAAGGTCGAGTTTATTGAACATTGTTATTTATTTGATTCATGGTCCGACTGGGGGCCATGTCTCAATTTTGTTTTTAGACATATGTTGAATCTTGTAATGTTAGAGATTTCACAGATGGTTGTCATGTGTTTTGAAAATAAAGGATTTCCTTTTGAATGGTCTAGTTGAATTATGACCTAGACCGTCTTTTAGTATGATGGTTTTCTATATTTCTTTGTATTGTATGAACGTTTTGTATGATCGCGAGATAGAAAGAGGTACCTAAGCCTCCATAGTTTAGGATGTCTGTTGCGACCAGGGTATCGGCTTGGGTCATGAAAAACTTAGTATTAGAGCATGATTCATATTCCCAGGGTGTCTGTGAAATTGCATCAGGTAGAGTCCTGTATATGGGTGTGTAGCGCGCCACACTTATAAACAAGAGGCTACAAGGCATTTAGGAATGTCTCTCCTCTTTTTATGATTTAGTTCATGCTATAGAGTATATATGTCCTCTAATCAATGATTTCCTATATTTCAAAAAGTTTTCAAGCCTCCCCATTGATCCAACGAATAGAATGCTAAGGCCAAGGATGTTTGCATTACCCACGGGATATGGGACTCATAATAGAGATCGTACTCTAAAGTTTATGTCAACTCCAAGAGTTCCTCATGCTCAAACTAGTCCACCTCGATCCCCTCAATATGGATTCAACCTTACTAAGAACACCCAGAGAGAGGTATCTAATACTGAGTTCCTACAGTCTATGCATATGATAGCTCAGTTATTGGCTTCTCAGGCTTGACATTCTAAAGATGTAGGATCTGTGTCTACTTTATCTAAGATTACACGGGTTGGTCTATTCATTAAAATGAACCCATCGATGTTTATGGGAATAAAGGTTGAGGAGGGCCCATAAGGTTTCATCAATTAACTGGAGAAAATTTTAAGGGTTATGCATTCAAATGAGTTTGAAGGGATTGAGCTGGAAGCCTATCAGTTGAATGATGTGGCTAATCCGTTGTATAACAAATGCGAGGGATTCGAAGGGTAGTGATGTTGAGGCTTCTATATAGGGTAATTTTGTAGAAGCTTTTCTGGATCGTTTCTTTCTTAAGGAATTGAGGGAATCAAAGGTTGAAGAATTTATTAACTTGAAATAAGGGAAAATGAGTGTTAAGGAGTATACCTTGAAGTTCACCCAGCTGTCTCGGTTTGCTTCAGAATTGGTGGGTAACATGAAAGCTTCCATGAGGAAGTTTGTGTTTGAGATCTCGAATGATCTGGTGTTAGAATACAAAGGAGCTCTATTGAATAGAGATATGGATTTCTCCAGGTTGCCTATTCATATGCAGCAAGTCAAAGAGCAGAAAAAAAGGCTGCCAGAGGCAAAGAAGAAAGACAGGCAGGCAAAGAGGACCAGGCCTACAGACCATAATAACAGTCAACGCCAAGGTAGTAATTGGGGTAATCGTTGGCCAAAGAAAAAGTTTTTAATAATTCTCCGTTGTCAGATAGTGCCCCAGCGCCCAGACCTTCAATTGATTAGCGGTTCAAGAATTTTGATCCAAATAGTGGATCGGGGGTACAGTGTACTCAGTCCCAATAAAGTGTGGCCCGGCCATTTATACAATACCCTTCGTGTAATTCGTACAGGAAGAACCACCAAGGGATATGTCAGTATGGTACTCTTGTGTATTATACTTGTGGTCAAACAGGTCATTTCATGATGGATTGCCCCACTGTTCAAGGAAATTTTAGGCGTGCTAAATCCCAAGATAACTCCATAGCACCACCACCACTCAAGGGTACTACTTTAGCTACTAGAGGCAGTCGCAACTGCTTATATGCTCTATCTAACTATCAGGATGCTAAGGCTTCGCTAGATGTTGTGATGAGTACTTTACAAATTTTCTCCCATAATGTGTATGTGTTGCTTGATCTCGGTTCTACCTTGTCTTATGTGACCCGGTATATGGTCGTTAGTTTTGGTTTTGAGCTTGAAATAATTTTGGAACCTTTCTTTATTTCAACCCATGTTGGTAACTCTATTATGGAAAGGGGGTGTAAAGAAATTGTGTTGTGTATGTCTATAATCATGATACTATGGCAGATCTTGTAGATCTTGATATGATTGACTTTGATGCCATTATGGGAATGGATTGGCTCCATTCGTGTTATGCCACGTTAGACTGTAGAACTCGAAAAGTTACTTTTTCCTTTACAAATGAACCAGTGGTAGAATAGGAGGGGGTATTGCTTAGCACCTAGGGGGAAGTTCATATCTTATCTTAGAGCCCAAAAGCTTATATCAAAGGGCTGTCTGTATCATCTTTTACGGGTCAAATGTTCCAATACTTAAAGTCCTTCCCTCCAGTCTATCCTTGTAGTCAATGAATTCTCAAAAGTCTTTCCTGATGATCTCCCGAGGATACCACCTGACATAGAGATAGATATTGGTATTGACTTATTACCGGACACTCATCCTATTTCTATTTTTCCATACAAAATGGCTCCTGTAGAACTAAAATAGTTAAAAGAATAGTTAAACGATCTTCTTGATAAGGGCTTTATCCGCCCTAGTGTTTCTCTCTGGGGTGAACCTGTGCTCTTCCTATACATGAAAGAAGGCTCCCTCTGTATGTGTATAGAATACCGTCATCTCATTAAGGTCACTATTAAAAATAAATATTCTCTTCGTAGAATTAATGATCTTTTTGACCAACATAATGGTTCCAAATGATTCTCTAAAATAGACCTCTGTTCGGGATATCATCAGTTCAAGATTAGGTAGGTTGACATTCCCAAAATAGCTTTCAGAACCCAATATGGCTATTATGAATTCATAGTTATGCCCTTCGAACCAACTAAAGGACCTAATGAATGTGGTATTCCATCAGTTTGTGGATCTATTCGTTATAGTATTCATCAATGATATTCTTGTTTACTGTAAGAATGAGGAGGATCATGCTTGCTACCTTCGAATCATCCTTCAGATCCTCAAAGACCAAGAATTATATGTAAAGTTTTCCAAATATGAATTCTGGCTTAGTGCTATTGCTTTCCCAGGGCATATTGTTTCCACTGAGGGGATTAAGGTTGACCCCTAAAAGATTGAGGTAGTGAGAAAATAGCCCAGACCTACAACACCAACCGATATCTGTAGATTCTTAGGTTTTATAGGGTATTACAGAAGGTTTTTGGAGAGCTTTTCCTCCATAGATGATCCACTTACTAAATTGACTCAGAAAAAGGCAAAATTCTTGTGGTCTAACTCATGGGAAAATAGTTTTGAGAAACTGAAAGATAAGTTCACTACCGTACTAGTTTTGACTCTTCTTGAGCGTACAAAAGGTTTTGTTGTGTACTGTGATGTGTCCTGGGTAGGACTTGGGTGTGTGTTTATGTAGCACGGTAATGTGGTGGCTTATGTATCTAAGAATTTAAAGGTGCACAAAAAGAATTATCTGTAACAGCCCGAAATCTCATCCCAGAGAGTCACACGGTGCTTAAGGCTACAAGTAGCCCCAAGCTAACCCTTCGAGCCTGTTACTTTCTCTATCACTCACTTTGGGATATCAAGTCAAGCAATAAGACCACAATATATCATTTCAAAACTGAAATAACTGGGAACATAGTCTGAAATACAAAATACTGAAAGTCTAAAATACAAATACTAGTCTAGTATGACAAAGCCTCTACTACTCAAACTGGAGAGCCATTGGGACAGACCCCCAACTGACTCGAACTAATATGAATGTAATAAAAACTGAAAATATAAGAAAATAGGTCCTCGAACCATGAGGACTCACCAACTGGGGGATGTAGGCAAAGGTACTCATGAATCACGATCACTGTTAAGACTGAGCACCTGAACCTATATTATGAGACAATGTAGCACGTAGACGTATATGTGGATCAGCACTTGTGAATGTACTGAGTATATAGGGGTGTATGCATTTACATAAAACAATATCAATACTCTTTAATAAAATCATGCATGCAAATAGGAGTGACTTTCATAGCATGAATAGGTTTAAAATATAAAACTTATGAATCATGAATAGTAAAACATGTAACACAAATCTCATGAGTCACTATACTTAACTTTAAAATCTATACCCTCCTCTTATTCTTAGTACTTGAAGGCTAAAGGAAGCTTTAAACAATACTTTAAAACTCATGCTTTTATCTCATGGAGAGTGAAACTTCTTTAAAACTTAAGAACTCAGAACTTTTAGGAACTTTCAACATTTGGGAACTCTGGAACTCTTTTAGACTCGGGACACTTAGAACTCGGGAGTTTCTTCTAACCGATATAAACCATGTGTGCTACATGGAATCCAGTGTCTTGACCACGTTGGGGAGAGCTGTTCTATCTTTGCCATCAGAGTAGAACCTCATCTGCAGTGATCACTATCTTGACCTTGGGCCCATAAATCTCAAACATACGGTGGCACGCAGTTCTGAGGTATGAGACCTTGGAATTATACCCAACACGGTGCTAATACTACACCCATACTCAGCTCAGAACTCTTAGGAAATCTGCCTCAAAATAACTCAAGGGTCTATAATGAAGACCAAAACATGTTTCTAATTACTTTAAATCATATTCCATGTGGATTTCAACTCTATTATGACCAAAAGACCAAATATTTCTCAATGATATCAAAGTACTCAATTCATAGGTGCTTATAGCATAAGAGTTCATAAAATTGCAAATCTCAAGTACGGCTTAGTGACCCATAATCAAATCTCAAGTTAAGACTTATCAAAATGCATACAAGATTTCATAAAGATTCATAAATCATATAGAAATCTGGAATTTTCAGCATTTTTTCTTAAAATCTCAACGTACCTATGTATTTAAATTTCTAGAACATTGGAACTATTAAAATTTCAATGAATAACAACATAGGGTATAAATCCATACTTCGATTTCATAAGAAAACATATAAAAACATATATTCTCATAATGAAAAAACAGCTTTTGGGCACAAGGACGAAAGAAGTGTCCTTGTTCAAACCCCACATTCCTTAGATTATGACTTGGATGAACAAACTTGTTATAGACTCTTCTTCTTACTCTTGAGAGAGGGTTCTTGAAGTCTTTGACTTGGGAACCTTGAATCTTAACTCAATTTGTAAAATCTATGGTGAATTCTTGGAATTCTTGAAGAAAGGATTTGTTCTTGTTCTCGAGGGATAAACCCTAGCTTTGGAGGTGTTTGAATGAATAATGAAGCCCTCAGTTTCGTTCTAGATATATCTGAGTGTTAAAAAGTGTGGGAAAAGATCTCTTTTTAAAATGACTTAAAATTACCAATCGGGATATATGATGGTCCATCGAGGACCTGATGGTCCGTCAGTCCTGACCGTCGCAATTGGCCAGAACTTGGCTCACTGCCTCGCCTACGACGATGGGTGCGATGGTCCATCGAGGGCTTGACGGTCCGTCAACCCTTACCTTTGTACTTAAAAAGAATGGGGCCTCACTGCCTCCTCTACGACGGTTTGGGTGATGGTCCATTGCAAGCTCGACAATCCGTCTGCCCTCTCCGTCGCATCTGGGCGATTTCACTGCTTTCTGTAAAATGACCATATCTTTCTCTTCCAATGTCGGATTTTGATGAAATGGGTATCGTTGGAAATATAATTCAATTCCCACACGACAAAAAGTCATTTTTAGGAAAATTCAACAAGGTTTAAACGCTAATCACTTTGATAGTCACTTCATAATTTTTTAGGGTCGGAATTACACTTCACTTGACACGCTATAAAGGCTTAGACTACGAGGAAACTTTGTGGGGTCTTACAATATCTCTCCATTGGAAATATTTGTCCTCTAATGTTGCTAGATAGACTAAGAACATAGGGAAAAAGTGAGTACACATAGCTGAAGAAATTTGCTAAGCGGGCTTCATACCTTTCTAAACCCTTGAATACTTCAGAAATTACTAGAACTCATGTAAGGATAGATACATAGCTGAACTTTCGATTAGAAGGGTTGAATTAAGGAAGAAAAATACGTTCGACTTGATCTAAACTCGCGGAGAAGAGGTGCGGGTACTTGGCTCGCATGTCTTCTTCTGCCTCCTACGTAGCGCCCTCAACTGACTGGTTCCGCCATAAAACATTGACCAAGGGAACCTCTTTTTTCCTTAGTTTACGGATCAAGAAATCTAGAATCTCAATAGGAATCTCATCAAAGGAAAGACTTCTAAATATCAGCACTCTCTGAAGGATTCACTACAACGGAATCACTAATATGCTTTTTAAGCTTAGAGACATGAAAAATAGGATGTATGGCTGACAACTCTACAGGCAACTCAACTTCATAGGATACTTTCCCAACATGGCTTAAAACTCTATATGGGCCAACATAACGGGGACTAAGCTTCCCTTTTCTGCCAAACCTCTTCACCCTTTCATGGGTGAAATCTTCAAGTACACCAAATCACTCACCTCAAACTCAAGATCCCTTCTCCTCACATCAGCATATGACTTTTGACGACTCTGAGCTATCTTCAACCTTTCTCTAATAAACTTCACCTTTTCCATAGCCCTCAAATTTTGTATCAGGTCTAATCCAAGGAGCTTCACCCACTTCAAACCAACCTACGAGTAATCTACATCTCCTTTCATACAAGGCCTCAAATGGTGTCATCTTAATGCTACCATGATAACTGTTATTATATGCAAACTCAATCAGTGGCAAATACTCATCCCAACTACCTTTGAAATCAAGTGCACAAGCCCTCAACAAATCTTCTAGAGTCTTAATGCTCCTCTCAGCCTGACCATCTATCTGCTGATTAAAAGCGGAGCTCAAATGGACTTGGGTACTAAGACCCTTCTAAAAGAAAAGGGGACTCCATGCAACCTGACTAACTCTCGGATATACAATCTAGCATAATCCTCAGTTGTATAAGATGTATGCATGGGTAAAAAATGTGCAAACTTAGTCAACCTATCCACGACCAACTGAATAGAATTTGATGACAGAGCAAAAGAGGTAAACTAGTCACGAAATTCATATTCACCTATTCCCACCTCCAAGTTGGTATACCAAACTCTTGTATCACACCACTAGGTCTTTGGTGCTCTACCGTAACCTGTTCGCACATTGCACACTTTGATACAAACTCTGCTATATCCTTCTTCATACCACTCCACCATTAGATTTCCTACAAGTCGTGGTAGATTATGGTAGCGCCGGGATGAATAGAAAATTGTGAGCTATACGCTCAGCCATAATCCTCTTCCTCAGATCATCGACACACTGAACACACAATCTACCCTGCAATCTCAACACGCCATCTCCCCCTTAGGAGAAAACCTCTACCTTTTGGTTCTTAACTGACTCCTTCAATCTGACAAAACTAGGATCCATGTCTTGTTTCTTCTTTACTTTCGAAACTAAAGAGGATTCGGAACTACTCTACACCAAAATATTCCCCTCAGCGAAATCGAGCAACCTAACATATAGTCTAGCCTAATGATGCACCTAACGAGCTAGATCCTTATTACCTTTCTCTACATGAGTAATACTACCCATAGACAACCCGCTAAGGTCATCTACCACTATATTGGCCTTGCTCGGGTGATATAACACACTCATATCATAATCCTTTAATAGCTCTAACCACCTTCTCTGCCTAAGATTCAATTCTCTCTGAGTAAATATATATTGCATACTTTTATGATTAGTAAAGACATCAACATGAACACCCTAAAGATAGTGTCTCTATATTTTCAAAGCAAAGACTACAGCAGGTAATTCAAGGTCATGGGTTGGGTAGTTCTTTTCATGCAGCTTCAACTGTCTAGAGGCATAGGCTATAAAATTACCTCTTTGCATCAACATACAACCTAAACCCACTCTAGAGGCATCACAATACATCATAAAACCATATATACCATCAGGTAAAGTCAACATAGGGGCTGAAGTAAGTCGAGTCTTTAACTCCTGAAAAATCTTCTCACAGGAACCTGACCATTGGAACTTAACTTACTTTTAGGTCAACCGAGTCATGGGAGATGAAATAGAAGAGAAACCTTCAACAAAATAGTGGTAATAGCCCGCTAGACCCAAGAAACTTCTAATGTCAGACGGAGAGATAGGTTTGGGCCAATTTCTTATAGCTTTTGTCTTTTGCGGATCAACTCTAATGCCTTCGGCTGAAATGATATGACCCAGAAAGGCTACTGATCTTAAACAAAATTCACACTTGTTGAATTTGGTGAACAACTGGTGATCTCTAAGAGTTTGTAAGACAATCCTAAGATAATTTGCATGGTCATTCTCAGTAAGGGGGAAGACAAGAATATCATCTATGAACACTAAGACAAACATATCAAGATAATGCTTGAACACTCTATTCATAAGGTCCATAAAGGTTGCTGGAGCATTGGTTAGCCCAAAAGACATAACTAGAAACTCAAAGTGATCATAGCGGGTTCGAAAGGCTATCTTTGGAACATCACATTCCCTCACTTTAAGTTGATGATAGCCGGATCTAAGGTCTATCTTAGAGAAATTACTTGCACCTTGTAACTGATCAAATAGGTCATCAATTCTCGGAAGAGGATAATTATTTTTTACTATGACCTTATTAAGCGAACGATAGTCAATACACATACCTAAGGAACCATTTTTCTTTTGCATGAATAGAATAAGTGTGCCCCAAGGAAAGATACTTGGCCTTATTACACCTTTATCTAAAAGATCTTTGAGTTGCTCTTTTAAAACCTTAAGCTTTGCAGGTTTCATACGGTATGAAAGAATAGAAATAGGCTAAGTATAGGGAAGAAGGTTAATCCCAAATTCTATCTCTCTATCGGGAGGTGCCCCTGGGAGATCTTCCAAAAAAAATCAAGAAACCCATTAAAAATATTGACTGATTGAATAGTTGGAGCCTCATACTTAGTGTCTTTAATTCTAACTAGGTGATAGATGTAACCTTTGGATATTAGCTTTTTGGCTTTGAGATAGGAGATAAAATGACTCTTGGGAGATAATAAATTTCTAGACCACTCAAAACCTAGTTCATCAGGAAATTAAAACTTGACCACACGGGTATGACAATCTATAGATGCATAACAAGAATGAAGCCAATCCATACCCAGAAAAAGGTCAAAATCCACCACGTCCAACTCTATCAAATTAGCAAGTATGACTCTATAAAGAACAGTAACAGGATAATTTTTATACACTTGCTTAGCAATAACTGGCTCCCCTACTGGAGTAGAAACTAGGAAAGGCTCAGGAATCTTTTCGGGACTCATTTCAAAATTCACAGCTACTAATGGGGCCACATAACAGAAACTTGACATGAGGTCCAATAGCACAAAAACATCAAAACAAAAGACACAGAGCATACTAGTAATAACATTGGGAGAATCCTCCTGCTCCTGATGGGATGGTAAGGTATAGAATCTGTTCTGGCACTGACCGCCAGCAGTGATGAAGCACCCTGAGCAGAGGTGGGATAGACCATAGGAGCTATTGTACTAGCAGCCTGTGCCTAAGGTCGGGCATCTCTGTTCCCTTGCCTAGTATGCGGACACTCTCTAAGTCTGTGGCCCAGCTTGCCATAATTAAAATAACCCCTCTGGTCTGCTAAGCACTCACCAGGATAGTCCTAACACACTTAGCACAAGAAGGATAACGGGGTTTGTTGCTAACACTGTTCTGCGACCTAGACTTGGAAAACCTATTCCCTTGGTCCAACCTATTTCTAGGCATGAGAGAACTCGATGATAAAGGCGCTGGCATAGACGATTGAATCTAGAACTGTAGGCGGTTCCCCCTATGGGACCTAGCCTCACTATACTCATGCTGCTAGAATATAACCCTCTTGTTACCCCTCTTTCTCTCTCTTATCTTGTCTATCTCTATCTGCTATACATGTATTATCAACCTACACAGATCCATATCCCTATTTAGCATCGTAGTCCTATACTCTTTTAGTACCAAACCGAAAACACCTGTCACGAACTTGCTCATACTAGCTCAGGTGTCAGAAATCAAATCAGGAGCATACTTTGCTAACTAGTTGAACTTCAAGAAGTACTCCTTAACAATCATAAAGCGCTGCCTTAAGTTCATAAACTTCTCAATCTTTACTTCACTCATCTCAAGTGGGAAGAACTTGTCCAAGAAGGTATCTTAGAATACCTGCCAAGTCATAGGAGCAGCATTCTCACCTCTACCTTTCCTCCATACTACAACCCAGTCATAAGCAATGTTTTTCAACCTGTAGGATGCCAAATCAACACTTTATTCCTTAGAAACATGCATCACTTGTGTGATATTTCTCACCTATTCAAGGTATATTTATGGATCCTCACTTGCCTTAGACCCATAAATCTTTGGAAAATTCATCCATATTAAATTACGAATTCTAGTAGCAGCTAAATCACCTCCCTGTTGATTCAAAACTGTGGCCTGGTTATTGGCCTGAACATTGGTGGTAACTACTTGGGCTAATGCCTGAAAGGCCACCTAAGACTCAGCATGAGACACAGTCTCATTCAGGGGATCAACAGGTTGGGGTTGCTCATTATTGTTTTTGCGGGCGTTCGCTCTTTGGCGAGGCATTTTATGAAATAGGAGAGCACGAATTATTAGATAAGAGGGACAACTGTAGGCATGATAGAATCTGAAAGAAAGAGATAACTTTTATCCCAAAACGTCTTGTAGCCTCTTTCTCATAGATGTGGTACGCTACACACCGATGATCAAGACTCTACTCAATGTGGCTTGTTAGATTCCCTAGGAATCCTTATGGGATTTTGGTTGCAGTATGTGTTCGCTAGCTCTTGCAAAATTGTACATAGTCCAATAATCCTCTTATTCGCATAAAATTTTGGTATCTCAATTCTAGGTATTTCTGGTTGTGGAATAATATCTTATGGTATAATCATGTCTCATGTCATTCCTATCTTTACAACTTGTATGGGTTTTTTAACTTCGTCATATAATATCTCTGCTAGTGCCGTGAAATTTTTTATAAAAAATAGGGTACCTTTGATTATTCTTTTAAAAATGATAAATGCTTCATATATTTCTAGTATAGTGTATATCTCATTTTCGTTAGAGGTATATACAGTACTGAGTAGTCCATATTCATAGCAAGTTTTAACTAGACATGATTTGGTTTTAGGTAAAGTAATTAGCTTATTATATCCTGTCAAACTTTGGGTTATATAGTTTGTATCTGGTTCTTGGATGTTTATAGCTCTGGGGTTAGTATTTAAAAAGGTTTGTACATTGTAGATATTTTCTATATATGTCCGGACTGCGTAGTTGTAAGTCTTTTTGTCTTGGTTTAGACTATCTCGGTATGTGGTAATTTGTGGGGGCATAAACATGGGATCTTTTGATGTATTTGGTATATATGGTTTATCAAATATCTTGTTTAGGTTCATATTTGTGTTTTTCCTAACTCCTTTTCTTGTACCTGCAGAAGTAGATTGATAAATATTATGGGTTTTATGGAGTGTCCCATCGTCTCCTTCTAGCTCTGGAACTTTAATGTCTTCCGATTGACATAGCTCTACACACTGCTGAGTTAGCTGATTTGTAGCTATAGACTTCAGTTTAACTTCATTAGTCTTTAGCTTTTCTATTTCATTACCCATACTATCCACTTTCATTGAAAGCGTAGTTAGGGTGTTGAGTATTTTTTCTAGAGTATCCTCTTCTATTATATCAGTCTGTGTAGCTTTGCCTTGATATGTAATCTGCAATAACATTTTTGTTAGTACTAATTACTTCAATTATAAATGTGAAATTTAATATATTCAAGACTAGTCTCCGAATTTCTTTTGTTGTAACTGAATTTTGTATTTTCTTTGTTAACCACCAGTGTACCTATGTATTATCTGTTCGTACAATAAACTTGTTATATATAATATATGGCTCAAATGCTAACAAACATTTATATAATGAACATAATTCTTTCCTATTTATTTTCCATTTTATTTCTGTTTCATTGAACGTACCTGAGTAGTATTTACAATGGTGTTCTAATTTTTCTGTTTCATATCGGTATTTAAGTACTCCTCCATAACTACATTCACTAGCATCTGCTTCTACTATATATATGAATTTTCTATTTTCATCTGGAAATTGTAGTTTTGGTAATTCTTTACAAAGTAATTTTATTTTCTGAACTTGTTTTTTATCTTTTCCATTATAGTTATATTCTAAATCCTTTTTTAATTTTTTATGTAGTGGTTTTAAAGTTTCTGCTAATTTTGGAATATATTCTCTTACTTGGTTTACTAATCCTAAAAATGATTGTAATTTCTTTTTTGTATCTAATTCTTCTTTCGAATTTATTATTTTTTGTACTATGTGTTATTGCATTTTTACTCCACTCTTATCTATTTGTATTCCTAAAAATTCTATCTGATTTTTCATAATTTCAGCTTTCTTTTCACTTAGACTTATTCTCAATTTTTCTATTATATCTGTAAATTGTCCTAATAATTTTAAATGTTCTTCTTTAGTCTTTGTATATAATAATATATCATCTATGTATACTATACAATTAGATAATTGTTTAAAATATCTATCCATAAAATGTTGATATCTACCTGTTGCATTTTTATATCCAAATGGTAATACGTTCCATTCATAAAATCCTTGTGGTACCGTAAATGCGGTTAATTCTTTAGATTCTTCTTCTAACTTTAAATGGTAAAATCCTAATTTACAATCGAATTTACTAAAATAATTATATCCCTGTATTTGTCTTATTTTTAATATCTTATTTGGTATTGGATAATTATATGTTATAGTTTTTGCATTTAAATTTCTATAGTCAATAACCATTCTACTTTTTTCTCTTTTTTGTTCACTATGTTTATTTACTATAAATGCTGGACTATTATGTTTACTATTACTTTTTTGTATATATTGTTTTTCTAATAATTCATCTATATGCATTTTAAATTCTTTTAAATCGTCAAAATTATATGTTAATGGTATTTGGGTTATTATGCTATTTTTATCTATTAATTCAATTTTTATAGTAGTTTTATGTTTTTCCCATCCTTTTAGTGGATCTTCAGTATATAATTGTTCTAATTTTTTCTTAATTATTTCTATCTTATTTATTGAAAATATAGTTATTTCTGTTTTATTTATCGAAAATACAACTAGTTCTATTGTATCTTCAGTATTTTTTATATTTTCTAACTTTTGTGTAATTTTTTCACTTCCTTCTATCCAATCAGTTTTCTTTCTTATTTTATTATTAACTCTTTTTGCTCTTACTTTCTGTTTACATGGTGTTGTAAACCACCAATCTGTTCTAGTTATTATTTGTGGGTATGATTTATCTAAAAACGGCATTCCTAAAAGTATATCTTTTGATGTTAGTTCATAATTATAAATTTATTCTATTGTTAATATCTTATCCCATACTTGTATTTTTACATTCCTAGCTTTATAAGTAATTAAACTTCCTTCATTATTAAATCCTTTAACTATTATTGGTGTTTTTAATTTATCCCATTTGCTTTCTGATAAGCAATTATATCTACATAAATTAACTTCTCTTCATGTATCTATCATAGGTGTATAATATCTACTGTAATATTCTTCTACTACTATCTTCATTAATACATATATTTTCATTTTATGTTAAGTCTCTTTTTAAGAATAATTTTTCTCTGTTATATGTTAAGGTTAATTGTGTATGTTCTATATTATATGGTTTTACCTGTTCTAGCCATTTTATTCCTAATATTATGTCTGCTTTTTGCATTTCTTCTTTTACTTCAAATTCTATTTTTACTTTTCTAATTCCTATTATTATTTCTTTTTCTGCTATATTTTTACTATTTATTAAGCTTCTTGGTAGATCTGGGCATATATCATTATCATTTTTTATTTCTTCATTTTTTACTAGATATTTTGCTATATAATTTTCTTCTTGTCCTGTATTTAAGAGTATTAAATATTCTTTTTCATTTACTTTCCTGTTATGTAATATTGGTTTAAATTATTTGTTGAATTTATTTCATAACTTGTTCTTTTTTATGAGCTTGATGATTCTGGTTTTTCATCAGCTATTCTTTTCATTGTACTTATTCTATCATTTATTATTTCTAAATTTTCTTCTATATCTATGTCTCTATAGCTATAATCATTATAATCTATTGTTTTTATAATTTGTTCTAATGGACTTTCTATTCATATTTTGTTAATCTTATTTTTTCCTGTTATTTTATGGTTTGTTGTTAATGCATATAAATTTTTGCATCTTGCTGTAAATATTTTACTTCTTGGGGTTAATTCTATTCCTGATATTTTCCAATATAATACTAATGATTTATCTATATTTTTATCTGTTACCTCTACTGAATAATTTGCACTTATTATAAATTTAAATTTTTGGTATATTAAATTTTCTTTTATGGCAGTTATTATGTTTTTTTCTACAGGTTTTATAATTCTATCATCTGCTAAATATAATTCTATTGGTGTATCTATTCCTTCTCTAAAACATGCTTTTATTAATATCTCTGTACCTCCAAGGTGTACATATTTTATTGGGTCTCTACTTTTTATATCATTTATCTCTTTATTAATTATTCTTTTTATTACTAGTGGTATACTAGCTTTACCTTTTGCATATCTACAGTCTATTACATGTTCCTTTTGACATACTACATAATATTCTTCTTTTTTCCTAGTAAACGTATTTTTTATTGTTGGTATTTTAAATATATTTTCTACACTTAAGTCTAATTCTTTTCCTTTTATTTCATCAAATATGTTACTGTCAAATATTATTTTTTGGTATGTTCCTTCATCATTTAAATATTCTTCATTTGTTGTTATTTTTATATCTTCTTCAGCCATTTGATTCATCTATTTCACTATCTATTTCATTATCTGTTTCATTTTCTGAAATTTCATATATACTATCCTCACTTTCTAATTCATAATCTATATAATCTATCAGTATATATTCTGTATTATCTTTTTTTTTTATTTCTGATATTTGTTTATTTTTTAAATTTTTAGGTAATTTACAATCTCTAGCTAAATGTCCTAATTTTCCACAATTATAACAAGTACATTCTTTTATAAATTTCTTTTTTCTATATGGTCTTTTGTATTTATAATTTTTTACATAATATCTTTTTCTTGGTTTCTTGTATTTATATTTTGATTTTTTATATTTCTTATATTTCTAATGTCTTTTTCTTTTCTTATAATATCTTTCTTCACATCCGAATTGGGGTGCTATTTTATCTTTGCAACATGCTAAATTTCTTATCAATGTTTTTTCCATTTTTAATTCTTATCTATATTTTTCACATAAGTTTCTATACCATTGTTGTAAAAATTTTATTCTTGCTCCTAGAGTATCTACTATTTTTGCTTCTTCCCAATTCTTTATTATCTTTGAACTAAATGGTTCGGGTAATTTATTAAAATATAATTTTTTGATTTCTTTACTTTCTTCTATATTATATGCTTCTTTATAATAATATTCTTTAAATGCGCAAGTATATTCATCTATATAACACATATTACATATTGCTAATTTTAACATTAAATTCCTATTTGTATCTTTTTCTTCATTTTGTTCTTCTTCTATTGTTGTCATACTACCAAATTCATCTTTTATAGCTGTTTCATATTTTTTTAATAATTCTATAGGTGTAAGTTTAGTTGTTGTTGATGATGTTCCTTTTGTAGGTTTGTTAGTTCTTAATACCTTCTTGCTATTTTCAGTTAAATTTGAAAACCATAATTTCACTGTTCCTATTAGTGTTCTTTCTATATATTCTGGTGCATCTGTTATCTTTATATTATTATCTAATAATTATTTTGTCATATATCCTATTCATAATTGTATTGTTTTTTCTGTATCTATTACACAGTCTAAGTCTAAAATGTTATAATTTTTATTAACTATTTGTTTTGGTGTCCATTTGTCATATTCATTCTTTAGATTATATCTTTTAAACTTATTCTTATAATATGTAGGTTTTCTTATTTCTGATGTTCTAGGTATTATGTTTTCATCTTCTTTTTTATTAAGAGTATTTATTTCTGTGTTGATATTTTCTAAGTTTTCTTCATTAATTACTTCTTGTTTTTCATTGATTTCTAAATTTTTTGTATTTGTTAATATTTCTGTATATGTTTCACTATCTTCTGAATCATAATTATCTGTTTCTTCAACATTTATATTATTTATTTCTAATTCCTTGTTTTTTTATTTCTTTATTGTTTATTTCTAATTTTTCTTTAAATTGATTTATCTCGTTTAGTAATTTTTGTTATTTATTTTTTTCTTCCTTTTCCTTTTGTCTTTCTTCATACAAATCTTTTAACATTTGTAGTTCTTTTTCTAATTCAGCAATCCTACTATTTTTAGTTTCTTCTATTTTTCGTATTTCTTCTGTAGTTTGTTGTTTTATTTTTTCTATTTCCTTTTTCCTATCTATTTCTTCATTTTCTCTTTCTATTCTTACCATAGGTGTCAATTTATCTTCTAATTTTAATTCTTTTTTTTTTCTAACATTAAATATAAATGTTCACCTATTTTCTTATATCTTCTTCCTAGATTAGAAAATATTATTTTTATTTTTAATCCTTCGTGATTTTCATATATTTTTTCATCTATTATAAATTCTTCTTTGTTCATTTTATTGTGAATAGTTCATGTTGATATATACATATATATTCTAAACTATCTATTTGTGATTCTAATTTTGATATTTCATCTTTTTGTGTATTTATTGAGTTTTCACTAACTCCGGCAAATATATTATAATGCAGTCTTTCTATTTTTATTTTTAATTCTTTACGTTTTTCAGAAATAATTTGTTTTAGTTCTTTGTATTTTTGTACTTTATTCATTTAAATCATATTTATAATATTTTGGTGGATATCTAAATCTGATTTTATCATAATTAGGTGGTATGTGTCTCATTCTTCTAGATTTTAAATGGATTATTAATTTTGCTTTAATACTAGATATTAAGGTAATTAGGTAGGCTAATCTTTGTGGGTTTTCTTTTGTTTTATTTAGACTTATATATTCTGAATAATTACTAATTAAAGATTCTTTAATTTTTCTAAAAGCTTTTCTGTTTTTAAATGGTCTTCTCATAATTAATTCAATCCAATCTAAATTCAAACATATATGCTACTGCTGTATTTTTTAAATAACTGTGCTCTGATACCATTAGTAGGAAGGTGCAGATAACTAACTTGTGAAATAGATGTAAGACCAAACAAATCTAAAGAGCAAGGAATAAAAGCAAATCTTATGACACAGGCCGAATAGCAAATCCTTGCAGATATAGGTAAAGTGAAATTGGGTTCGAGTATGAAAATGAGGAAACAGTAAAACAGCTAAAGAAAATAGAGAAACTACTAAATAACCAAGCGAATGATTTTTTATTGCTTTTAGCATATGGCTGACCAAAAAAATCCGAGGTTTTATATTGGGAGAAGGAGTATTTATTTATAAGGTACAAGAGTTGACTCGGTCAATGTTCTTCTTCAGCTTTTAGTACCGCATCGAATGGCCTCTAACTACTTGTCCACAAGTTATTTCCTGCAAGGTACTCTGCGCCTGGCACGTTATAGCCGAGAGTTGCCTACGCAACTAAATAGCCTAACATATTATTCTATTTGTCATTCCATTATGCCCTGTTTCCATCGCTAGTATTCTTGGGCTGCTTTTGTTTTCTTTGAGTGCCCATTTCTTTGTGTTAGTATCATCCCCGAGATAGCCTCCTCGTGGAACGGTTCACACCGTACATGACCCACCCAACATAGCGTGGTCTTTTCTTAAGCCATTTTTGCTCGATACATAATTCAACTTTTGTCTTCATGTGGTTACACTTTTAGTATAATGTACTAGTTTCTGGGACGGAATTGCACATAAATCCAATATTAATAATATTAAACTTTTTTGTCATATTATATAGCAAAAGATTTAAATATGTCATTGAACTATCAGAAATGACTCATTTATGTCACCATTTAAAAGTTTGACTAATTAATGTCATCGCCGTTACAAAACCAATTCATCTATGCCAGTACTTTTTAATGGTGGATTTCCAAAAATAAATTTGACACATGAGTCTTACTAAAGGTCCACGTTATTAATTAAAATAAGTCATATTAATTTCAAAATATGAGACCCACTAAAAAAAAATCGACCTATTTAATATAACCTGACCCACAACCATTTAATATCCCCACATTGTCAATCAAACTTTGTTGACTTCATTAGATTCAGTATCTTCTCCATTCCTTCTACCTTCTGGGTCACACAAGAGTATACTTAATTTACATGTACTAAAAATTTAGTAAATTGAAAAACCACAACAGGTTGAAGATTATATAAAGCATCACTTTTTCAAGTATTTTTACCTTTTTGTACTATCCATCAAAGCATGATTGATCACACTCTACAAATAATAATTTTGCACTGCTGGCAAGCTATATCTAATCCTAATAGAGAACCCGTCTTAACCTAAAGAATTAGTTCATTCTTCTATTTCTCGAGTAGCTGAGTCTTCCACTTCAGTCTTATGTTCGCCTTAATTGGTGCTGGGCAACAACTCAAAGTTTGATCGACAATGTGGAGATATTAAATGGGTGTGGGTCGGATTATGTTAAATGAGTCTGTTCTTTTTCATGGGTCTCATATTTTGAAATTAATATTAATTTATTTTAATTAATTATGTGGATCTCTAATTAGAAGTCATGTGAAAAAGTTGTTTTTGAAAATCCACCATCTAAAAGTAATGGCATGGATGAGCTAGTTTTGTGAGGACGGTAGCATGAATAAGCCAAAATTTTAACTAATGGCATAAATGAGTCATTTCTAATAGTTCAATGACATATTTTAGCCTTTTCCTTAATCTAAAATTTATGTTAGATTATAAAAAAGGAAACTAAAATATACAGAAAAATGCAAGTTTTCAACAATAATGAACCTTGATCTTTTCTGTTTTGTTTTTCGGGTAAGCAAGTAACTAAAGCTGTGAACCAGCTGCTACTGCAAATACAATCTAAATGCTTCCCTTTAAAAGTTAAAAAACATAAACTATAGCACTGCTATGTAAGTCTAACCAAAACTACTTCGCTGCAGTTTTTCCCTCCAAGTATCTTCCTTCTTGAAATTTTAGTTGGTTCCTTTCCCTCCATATAGTAGACACAGACATATCAATTGCTCGCTGACTTGTCTTCTTCTATGCCTGTAACACCCTATGTTTTTTCTAGCTTAAAATTCGTTCCTAGAATGTTAAGAGTGGGCTTCAAAAATGAATAACCTTTATTTCATATGGAATTTTTCAGATTTAGACCTTCCACTCTGTCAAAAATTGAATAAGCTTTCCATCGATATCAAATTCGCCCAAATCCAACACTCAGTGAAGAAGTTAGAGCATTTTTAGTAATGCAGTGTCCCACCTGGGCAGTCACCGCATCGCGGTGGGTGCCAAAATGGCGATCGTCACATTCCAGTGGACCTCCGGTATATTAACGCATTACGGAGAGGTCTAAATTCCCAATTGTCAATTCCAGTGGTGCAACGCAATAGCACCGCGTCGCGCTAGAGTGCAAATTCACACTCGTCCTTTTCCAGTAGCTTAACACAATTTCACCACGTCGCGGTGAAGGTGTAATTGCCGTACTTTTAATCCATAATTTGAATTCTTGTGTCATAATTTTAATTCCAAGTATGTGAAGTTCTTATTAGGTGAATAATATTCATAGAAGTCACTTAGTTCCAAGTGGAGCTAAGAACATTAGATTCATTCAAAGTTTGGTGTTCAATTCTACAGGGGTCAATTTGAAAGTGTATAACCTTTGATGTATGTAGAATCTTTCATCTCAAGAGCCACAAAATTGTAGATAATTAAATTATCTTTTCAACGATACCAATTTCTCCTAAAACTGATACCCGAGTGAAAAGTTATAGCCATTTTAGTGTGAGGCAGTAACCTGCTATGATCGTACCGCGTCGCGGCAAAGGGCAAAATTGGGTTGCGGGTTACGAATTTCTGCATTAAATTAATGAGAGGCAATGGGATCTTTTTCGTAATATAGCAATGTATAGCCGCCATTGGGGCATTATTTTGCCCCTGTTATCCTACTTTACTCCCAAGAACAAACCCTAACCATTTCTCTTCAAGATTCATCCATTTCATCACCTTCTATTCAAGAAAACAATCAAGAATTAAGCTTTCTATTCCAAGTTCAATAAAATCACTCAAGAACATTCATAAGAACATCAATTTGAGTTTTCTTTTTCAAGAAACAATATTCAAGAACACAAATAGAAATTCAAGTCAACTTATTTATCAATTCTCTTTCAAAAGAGAACCCTAAAGATCAAACTTCTCCAAGAAATTCAATTTTTCGTCATCAATTCTCAAAGATAGTTCAAGATTAAGAATTTTCAATTCAAGAACTGTAATAACACATCTTAAAAAGCATCATAGGAATCCAAGATTCAAGCTTTCTCATCTAAGATCATCAATTAAGGTATGTGGGGTTATGAACAAGGAAAATCCTTTTATCCTTTTGCCCAAAACTATCTTTTTAAGCTAAATTCACATGATATGCAATTAAGGTTCATACCCAATTATTATTATTTGAAGATTATGAGATTTCAAGTGATTGAATGTTGAATTGCATGACTATTTTCATATAATTATGCATCTAATGCAATTTTTCAAATTTTCCTAATTGATTTTATGCATGATATTGAGATTCTTGATTTTATTATTTTGATATTGTTGAAGTATTTTCAAGAAGCATATTGAGCATGATGTTTTGCAATGATTTTTACATGAGTTTGAAGAATGGGTCATTAAGCCCTAATGAGAATTGTTATTTCAAGATTCATTGTACTGTAAGCACTTTATGACTAGATTCTTTTCAAATTATTGATAAAGATTTGACCTTTTCTTCTTAGAATAAATATGAAATCCACTTTACAGATTCAGATTACAGATTTAGCTTTACATAATTACTGTTGATTTTCATTATAATCAATTAGACTATTTTAAAAGTGGATTTTCATCAGAATAAGCATATAGATATTGTGTTTGGAGTAGTATTTAGCACTGAGATGGGTACGTTACTATGGTTTCATACCCCAAAACTATGTGCTAATGTAGGATTTAGATTATTCCCTCTTCTACGTGGATGACAGATATGTGATCACCCAGATAGGTTATACTCCCTGCCAAAAGTATGACTCATCTCCCCAATATGAGGATGTTCCTCCATAGGGCGACAAAGATGTTGGACTCCATAAATTCTCACATGGTTTATGTCGGTTAGAAGAGCCTCCCTAAGATAAAGTATTTTTCAAATTTTAGAAACTAAGTGTAAAGGCTCACAAACTTACTTAGATATTACTTTACTTACGATTTAAGTTATCGAATTATAGCTTTTAGTTTTCAGACATAAAAGGTGAGCCCTTTTTCAATTAGCCTATATGATTTGAGAATAGAAAAGAAATGTAGATTATAGAACTAAATGTTAGGACTCACTAGATTTATAAAGTATGATTTGCTTCTTATTACTTTAGATTTTAGTATTTCAGACACTCTAGCTTACGTGAGTCATTTACATTTAGCATGCATTTTTTTCTTACAAATTATGATAATTGATATTATGTTTTACTTATGCATTCACCCCCAAATACTCAGTACATCCTTAAAGTACTAATCCACATATATGTCTATGTGCTACATTGTCTCGTAATGTAGGTACGAGTTGTAGCACACATACCATATTCAGACAGTTTGCAGATTCCATACAGAAGATGATGAGTCCTCCTACTTCAGAGACTTAAGTTAGAGATTATTTATGTACTTTACTTTCTTACTCATAAGTATTGATTAGTGATAGTTGGATTTGCACCCCAGTTATCTATAGTCAGTATAGTAGAGGCTTCACAGATGTCAGTTAGAGTCTGTCTTGTAATTTTAGTCCTTCTTTTTAGACTTTATCAAAATATAAAATTATATCAGTATTATATTTTCACATATTCCATCATTATTATGTTTCCGCACAGTAAACTCAGTTATTTTTTATATATTTTATCAGTTACTTATCAGTATGCCAGTTCATGGGTTAGCTTGGGATCACTTGTGGTCCTAAGCACCATATCATATCTCAAAATAGATTTTTGGGGAGTTAAAACTTGGTATTAGGGAACAAGGTTCAAGTTTCCTAGGGTGTCAGTGAAGCCATGTATAGTAGAGTCTTGCAGAATGGTATAGAGACATCTGTACTTTTCTTTGAGAGGCTATGAGGCATTTAAGAAAAGTTTCCTTTCTTTCCTACTCTAGACCGTACAGTAAAGTATTTTTCTAAGAATCTTCTATCTATTCGTGTGTTACCCCAAAATTCCTTATCTATGTATTATTCTTGAGATAACATGATAACCAAGTTCTAGTTCTTCCCCAGATAACTCTCTTAAATTTACTAGCATAAACTTCAGAAGTCACACAAGGGGCTTGAGAGGAGCTCTCTAGTGTGTTAAGTTCCTTCAGTTGAAAGTTATGTCCACATCTTTATGAGTTGTTCAGTTGAGACAAAATTAGATATGTATTTAGATTGCCCATTGACCCTTTTAATGCAGGTAGTGCTCATGAGAGAATATAGTGTGAATCTAGATTGTTAAGCGTAGTATAACACCCCGTATTGTCCACGCGTTAGCTCGTGGTAATATGCTCTTAGAGTTTAATGACTAGAATAGTGTCAAAGAGACTTAGTCTAATTTTTTTGACTTTCAAAGTGAGTAAAGTTTAAACCATATATAATTTCCCTAATTTTGACTTTTATCATGCGGTAAATTAAATGATCTTTCCGTCGATATAAGATTCTCTCAAATCCGATACCCGGGCAATAAGTTATGGCTAGTTTAAGTCCTACTCATAAAACACCGTCATTTTGGTGCTTGGTGCATTGCGGAGGGGGCCTATTTAGCGATTGTAAAATTCTAGTAGCCTAGCGTGATTGTGGCAAGTCGCGCTGAAGTTTCAGGTCCCAACCAGTGGAACAATGTGATGTCTTCTCATTGCGGTGACCTTAAGAATCCCATTCGTCAATTTTCAGTGAGCCACCACATTTGTGGCGCATCGCGGTGACCCATAAAACTGGGCTCCTGGTTATATTTTACTCCATCTCATTAAGGGCATAGTAAATATTTTTGCAGCCCTTTATCAGCTTAAACACAAGATTATACTCCCAGGTGACCACATTATTCATATGTTCATTAAAAAAATTCACAAGAACACTCTCTAGGGTTTCAAACTAAAAACCCAAATAACTCAAGATTTAACCGTGGCTTTTCAAGATTGATTGAAGATTCGGAATTTTCAAATCGTAGGCTTCAAGAATTATTCATCAAATTCCTAAATTGAGGTACGCGTGGTTTTCCAAAAAATTCATGGGTAAAGAAACCTTCTTTAATTCATGCTAAAGATTTAGAAAGCATGATTTTTCGGAAAGGGTTTTACCATTACTAGCATGTTTTAGAAGCTTTAATTAATATTGTTTGGTCTTTAGGCCTTCCCCCGAAGTGATTTGAAATCCTATATATATGTACGTATATGTTTTAATATGATGTTTGAATTGAGAGCATGACTCACATGAGAATCCCTCTCTTGATATGATTTTTCTCATTATTCATATGATATGAATTGTTTGAAAAGCGTGATATGAAATGTCTTGATTTATACTATGACTTGAATATGTTTGTGGAATCAAAAGAGTGGGTTGTGCATGTTGATAAATGTTGAATATACATATAATGAAAGAGTGCATGGTTTGGGCAAAAGAACATGACCACCATATGTTTGAAGAATTCTTGCAAAGTTTTGACTTATGTTTTGGAACATGAAATCTCTTATACTATTTGCATATTTGGGTGGTCTAAATTGTGTTTTGATGAATAATCATGCATGATGCATTATGGCTCAAAAATAGGACTTGCAAGTCTTGGTGTGACAACACCAACTCAGATAACGCCATCTTGATTCAGAACAGAATAGAATATATGTTTGAAAATCAGATTTTAAGATTTTGAAACTAGAATGATGCATATTTCAGAACAGACTAAAATTAGGCATAAAGAGAGATTAGGTGGTTCCCCAAAAAAGGCACAAGTTCAAACAATTCATCGCCCAAAATCATGATTTGCCGATTAGGGTATATTATTATACGTTGGCCTAGTTCCCTATGACGTATCAGACTCAGACACTCCAACTCTTGTGGCACACTTGGCTTGAGGGCTTCCCTACCGAGTCAATGGTGGATTCCATATAGCCCGTGGAATATCAGACTTGTAAGGGAGTGCCACCTAACTCAAAAGTAATACAAATACCAGAGACTGCATTGACAGAAAGGTTTTATGATTATCAAAAATGCCCATGTGTTTTGGAATTTATATCATACATGATGTTTTATGACTAGCTCTCAGCTATTTTATTTATATTAAAATCTTTATTTTGGATTGCTCTGCATTCCAGTACATCTTTATTGACCCTCTTCCTTCTAGGTTCTGAGGCACAGTCTAGGGGTCCTAGTAAGTAGTAGATTTCTTCAGACAGAAGTGCAGAGTCTAGTTGGTGAGTCTTCTATATTTCAGAAGGCCTAAGTATCTTCAGATATTTATTATTAGTTATGGTTTTGGTCTACTGGAGGCCTTGTCCCAGTTTTCAGACAGTTGTTATTAGTCATATAGTAGAGATTTTGCAGACGGTTTTCAAATGTCATTAGATGGTTTTGGATTTTATTTACCCTTGTTGAATTTATATTAGACTTATGACCATGATTCCGTTATGTTATATAATTTTGATTTTTCCTCTAATAAATGAATATTGTGTATGATTACCAGATAGATAGAGATGCTCGATCCTTTAGGGTTCGAGATGTTCGTTACGGCTAGGGCCCCGGCTCGGGTCATGATAAACTTGATATCAAAGCACGATTCATGGTGCCACGGTGTCTACAAAATTACGTCGGGTAGAGTTTTATCTATGGGTGTGTAGCGTGCCACACTTATAAGAAGGAGTATACCAGGCGTTTAGGAATATTTCCCCTATTTGTAATTTAGTTCGTGCTTTGGAGTCTGTCCTCTAATCCGTGATCTCTTGCTTTTCTGAAAAACAATCATGCCTCTCTAGTGTACTGTCGATCAGAATGCATAGACAGATGAGGTACGTCCTACTCATGGGATGAGGACCCAAAATAGAGCTCAGACTCCGGATATTGATGCTACTCCGAGAGTCCCACTTACTCTGACCATCCTACCTAGGGCACCCAGATCTCCCCAGACGGGGACTAACTATACTCAGCCTCGCGAAAGACAAGTATCTAATGCAAAATTCAAATAGTCCATTCACATGCTTGCTCAGTTGGTAGCCACATAGAATCAATAATCGGAAGATGTTGGGTCTGCATCAGTCATATTTGAGGCTACTAGGGTGGGACAGCTCATGAAAATGAACCCACCCAAGTTTTTGGGCACCAAGGTAGAGAAGGATGCACATGAGTTTGTGGATGAGATGGAGAAGATCTTCAAGGTAATATATGTAGACGAGGTGGAAGGGGTGGAATTGGTATCTTACCAGCTTAAAGAAGTTCCAAACCAGTGGTATAATGAGTTAGAGGATTCTAAGGGTGAGAGTGCTGAGCCCACGGTATGGGGCGAGTTTGTCGAGGCCTTCCTTGATTGGTTCTTTTCCCTTGAGTTGAGAGAGGCTAAAGTTGAGGAGTTTATGAACCTTAAGCAAGGAAAAATAAGTGTCAAAGATTTCACTCTGAAGTTCAACCAACTGGCTCGTCATGCTTTCAAGATGGCTGGTAATATAAGGGCCCGAATGAGGAAATTTGTATCCAGCCTTTCGGATGACTTAGTGCTTGAATATAAGAAGGCTATGCTGAACAAGGACATGTACTTCTCTAGGATGTCAATGCATATACAGCTGGTAGAGAAGCAGAAGAAGAGAATTACTGAATCTAGGGAAAAGGACAGATAGACAAAGAGAGCCAGAACAACGAATCAGAACCACAGTCAGCCACAGAGTGGTAATTAGGGAAATAAATAGAAGAAGAAGAAAAATTAAGGTAATGATCAGTCCGCAGCTAGCGCCCCAGCACCCAGACCAATAGTATACCAACGACCTCAGAGTTTTCAAACTAACCATGGATCTAGAGCTCAGGATACCCAGTCAAAGGGAAGCATAGCTCAGCACATCATATGTTTTTGCAATGTGAAACTTGTGGTAGGCATCATCCAGGGAGATGTCAGTTAGGTTCACTGGTATGCTATTCATGTGGCCAGTCGGGTCACTTCTAGAGAGATTGTACTTTGGTTAGAAGAGGTGTTGGTGGTGCTAAATCTTAGGCAAATTCTTTCGCACCACCACCACCCCAAAAAGGTGCCACCTCAGCTGCCAGGAGTGGTCGCAACTGGCTATATGCTTTATCCAACTGCCAGGAGGTAAAATCCTCGCCAGACGTGGTCACCAGTATATTAAAAATCTTTTCCATGATTCTTATGTATTACTTGTTCCCAGGTCTACCTTATCCTATGTGACTCCTTATGTGGCTGTCAGTTTTAGGTTTGAGCCCGATTAAATTTTAGAACCTTTCTCAGTTCCACTCCAGTGGGTGATACTTTTGTGGCTAGGAGAGTGTATAGAAATTGTGTGGTGACTATTTGTAGCCAGGATACCGTGGCAGACCTCATAGACCTAGATATGATTGATTTTGATGCTATCCTAGGGATTGACTGGCTTTATTCGTGCTATGCCACATTAAATTGTAGAACCCAAAGAGTTACCTTTTCTTTCCCGAATGAACCAGTGATAGAATGGGCGGGGAATTATTTAGCACCTAGAGGGAACTTTATATATTATCTTAGAGCCCGTAAAATTATCTCCAAAGGTTTTTTGTATCATCTTATTCGGGTAAAAGTTCTAATGCTGAAAGTCTTTCTCTACAGTCAGTCCCTGTGGTAAATGAATTTCCAAAAGACTTTCCAGATGATCTCCCAGGAATACCACCTAATAGGAAGATAGATTTTGGTATTGATTTGTTGCCAGACACCCATCCCATTTCTATTCTGCCATATAGAATGGCTCATGCAGAACTAAAAGAGTTGAAAGAATAGCTAGTAGAACTTCTAGACAAAGGTTTTATATGTCCCAGTATTTCTCCCTGGGGTGCAGCTATACTCTTCGTGCGAAAGAAAGATCGTTCCCGGCGTATGTGCATAGATTACCGCCAGTTAAATAAGGTCACTATTAAAAATAAATATCCTCTTCCTAGGATTGATGATCTGTTTGACCAACTTCAGGGTGCTAAATGTTTTATAAAGATAGACCTTCATTCAGGATACCATCAGTTGAATCTTGGAGAGACAGACATTCCCAAAATAGCTTTTCGAACCAGATACAGCCATTATGAATTCCTAGTCATATCCTTTGGGTTGACTAACGCCCCTGCAACCTTCATGGATCTTATGAATAGGCTGTTCCATCATTTTCTAGATCTGTTTGTTATAGTTTTCATTGGTGATATCTTGATTTATTCCAAGAGTGAGGAGGACTATGCCAATCACATCCGAATCATCCTTTAGACTTTTAAAGATAATAAGTTGTATGCGAAATTTCCCAAGTTCAAATTCTGGCTTAATGCTATTGCTTTCTTGGGGCATATCGTGTATAGTGACGGGATTAAGGTTGATCCCCAAAAAATTGAGGCAGTGAGAAAATGGCCCAGATCCACGACTCCAACCGATATTTGCATCTTCTTAGGTTTAGCAGGGTATTATAGAAAATTTGTAGAGAGTTTTTCTTCCATAACTGCAGCACTTACTAAGTTGACTCAAAAAAAGGTGAAGTTCGTATGGTATGAATCCTGTGAGAATAGCTTTGAGAAGTTAAAAGATAAGTTGATAACAACTCCTGTTTTAACTCTTTCGGAAGGAATAGAGGAGTTGTACACTATGATGCATCCCGTGTGGGACTTGGTTGTGTACTTATGCAGCACGGTAAGGTGGTGGACTATGCATCTAGGTAGTTGAAGGTACATGAGCAAAATTACCCCACCCATGACTTGGAGTTAGCGGCTGTGGTGTTTGCACTTAAAATCTGGTGGCATTATCTCTATGGGGTACATGTTGATATATTTACTGACCACAAGAGTTTACAATATATTTTCTCGCAGAAATAATTAAACCTTTGGAAAAGGCGTTGGTTGGATCTCTTAAAGGATTATGCACTACCATCCGGGCAAGGCAAATATGGTAGCCACGCCCTCAGCAGGTTGTCTATAGGCAGTCTTTCTCATGTTGAAAAGAAAAAGAAGAAGATGATGAAGGATATTCACCGACATGCATATCTAGGAGTATGACTCTTGGATTTCGAAGATGGGGGAGTGGTTGTTCATGAAATAGCTAAATCTTCCTTTTGTGCAGAAGTTAAAGAAAAGCAGGTCGAAGATCCCAACTTAATGTAGATCAAGAAAGATGTGGGTCAGCAGAAGGTGATGTCTTTTGAAATAGGTAGTGATGGTATTTTGAGATATTAGGGTCGACTATGTGTGCCAGATGTAGATGGGTTACAAAAGAGAATCCTTGATAAAGCTCACACTTCGAGGTATGTTGTTCACCCAGGATCTACTAAGTCATAGCATGATCTAAAGTCCTTATATTGGTGGAATAATATAAAGCGTGATGTGGCTAATTATGTTTCTAAGTCTTTGAACTGCCAACAAGTTAAAGTAAAACATATGAGGCCAGGTGTTTTATCCCAAGAGATAGCTTTGATTTTATGGAAGTGGGAGATGATCAATATGGACTTTATTATGGGACTTCCGAGGTCCCGAATCTAGTATGATTCTATTTAGGTGATTGTTGACAGGCTGACCAAGTCAGCACATTTTCTGCCTGTGAGGACCAACTATTCGGGAGATAATTAAGCCAAGATTTACATTGAGTAAATAGTACGATTGTATGGAGCACCTGTATCCATTATATCTTACTGAGATATGCAATTCCCTTCTTAGATTTGGAGATATTTTTAGAGGGGTTTAGGTACCTAAGTAAATCTCAGTACTACATTCCACCCTCAGACTAATGGGTAAGCTGAGTGCACCATTCAGACCCTTGAGGATATGTTGAGGGCCTGCGTGATTGAGTTCAAAGATAGTTGGGTAGATCACTTGCCATTGATAGAGTTCGCATATAATAACAGTTATCATGTCAATATTAAGATGGCTCCTTCTGAGGCACTATATGGGAGAAGATGTAGGTCGCCAATCAGATGGTATGAAGTGGGTAAGACACGATTATTTGGGCCTGATCTTGTTCATCAGGCAATGGAGGATGTGAAAATTATTAGAGAAGGACTTAAGACAGCCCAGAGTAGACAGAAATCCTATACCGATGTTAGAAGAAGGGAGCTAGAATTTGAAGTTGGTGATTGGGTATTTCTGAAAGTCTCACCTATGAAGGGAGTTATGCGATTCGGGAAGAAAGGTAAGCTGAGTCCTTGCTATATAAGACCATACCAGATTTTGAGAAGGATAGGTGTAGTTGCGTATGAGTTAGAGTTGCCTGCAAATTTGGGTTCTATTCATCCGGTATTTCATATATCAATGCTGAAGAAATATATTGGAGACCATTCCCTAGTATTGCCTATAGAGGATATGAAGGTGACAAACTCATTAGCATATGAAGAGGAACCTATTGCAATCTTATATAGCCAAGTTTGGAAATTGAGGAGCAAAAAGATAATGTCGGTTAAGGTGTTGTGGAGAACTTAGAAATTTGAAGAAGCAACTTAGGAATCAGAAGATGACATGAGAGCAAGATACCCAAACCTGTTTGATACGTTGAATGATGAAATAGAAGGTACAATCCTTATTTTATTCTTTTACGATCTTAATATACCTTAAAGCGTGCTTGTCTGTGTTCCACATCATTATTCGAGGATGAATGATCCCAAGGGGCAATAATGTAACACCCTGCATCGTCCATGCATTAGCTCGTGGTAATATGCTCTTAGAGTTAAATGACTAGAATAGTGTCAAAGAGACTTAGTCTCATTTTTTTGACTTCTAAAGTGTGTAAAGTTTAAACCATACATAATTTCCCTAATTTCGACTTTTTATCATGTGAGAAATTGAATGAGCTTTTCCCTAATATAAGATTCACCCAAATCTGATACTCGGGCAAAAAGTTATTGCTAGTTTAAGTCCTAGTCGTAAAACACCATCATTTTGGTGCTTAGCATGTCGCGGAGGGGCCCTATTTAGAGATTGTGAAATTCCAGTAGCGTAGCACGATTATGGTGCATCACACTGAAGTTTCAGGTCCCAACCAGTGGAACAACGCGATGGCAACGAGTCGCGGTGACCTTAAGAATTCTATTCATCAATTTTCAGTAAGCCACCGCGATTATGACGCGTCGCGGTGGCCCATAAAATTGGGCTCCCAGTTATATTTTATTTTGTCTCATTAAGGGTATATTAGGTATTTTTCCACCCCCTTATCAGCTTAAACACATGATTATACTCCCAAGTGACCACATTATTCATATTTTCATTAAAAAAATTCACAAGAACACTCTCTAGGATTTCAAACTAAAAAACCAACTCAAGATTTAACCTTGGCTTTTCAAAATTGATTGAAGATTCAGAATCCTCAAACCATAGGCTTCAAGAATCATTCATCAAATTCCTAAATTGAGGCCCATGGGATTTTCCTAAAAATTCATAGGCAAAGAAACCTTCTCTAATTCATGCTAAAGATTTAGAAATCATGATTTTTTAGAAAGGGTTTGAATTTTACAATTACTAGCATGTTTTAGAAGCTTTAATTAATATTGTTTGGTATTTAGGCCTTCCCCCAAAGTAATTTGAAACCCTATATATATGTACGTATGTGTTTTAATATGATGTTTGAATTGAGAGAATGACTCATATAAAAATCCCTCTCTTGATATGATTTTTCCCATTATTCATATTATATGGATTATTTGAAAAGCATGATATGAAATGTCTTGATTTATTCTATGACTTGAATATGATTATGGAATCAAAAGAGTGGGTTGTGCATTTTGATAAATGTTGAATATACTTATAATGAAAGAGTGCATAGTTTTGCCAAAAGCACATGACCACCATATGTTTGTAGAATTCTTGCATAGTTTTGACTTATGTTTCGGAACATAAAATCTCTTATACTATTTGCTTTTTTGGGTGGTCTGAATTGAGTTTTGATGAAATAATCATGCATGATGAATTATGGGTCAAAAATAGTACTTGCAAGTCTTGGTGTGATGACACCAACTCAGATAACATCATGTTAATTTAGAATAGAATAGAATATATGTTTAAAATCAGATTTTAAGATTTTGAAACTAGAATGATGCATGTTTAATAACAGACTAAAATTGAGCATAAAGAGAGCTTAGGTGGTTCCCCGAAAAAGAATCGAGTTCAGACAACTCGTTGCCCAAAACTGTGATTTGCCGATTCGGGTATATTATTATACGTTGGCCTAGTGCCTTGTGGCGTATCAGACTCAGACACTCCAACTCTTGTGGCGCACTTGGGTTGGGGGCTTCCCCGCAGAGTCAATGGTGGATTCCATATAGCCCATGGAATATCATACTTAAAGGGGAGTGCCACCTTACTCAGAAGTAATACAAATATCAGAGATTGCATTGACAGAAAGGTTTTATGATTATCAAAGATGCTCATGTTTTTTGGAATTTATATCATACATGATGTTTTATGACTAGTTCTAAACTATTTTATTTATATTAAAATCTTTATTTTGGATTACTCTACGTACCAATACATCTGTATTGACTCCCTACTATCCAGGTTCTGAGGCACAGTCTAGAGGTCCTGATAAGCAGTAGATTTCTTAGATAGAAGTGTAGAGACCAGTCGGTGAGCCTTCTATATTTCAGAATGCCTAAGTATTTTCAGACATTTTTTTATTATTTATGGTTTTGGTCTACTGGGGGCCTTGTCCCAATTTTCAGACAGTTGTTATTAGTCATATAGTAGAGATTTCGCAGATGGTTTTCAGATGTTATTTGATTATTTTGGATTTCATTTACCCTTGTTGAATTTATATCAGACTTATGACCATGATTCTGTTATGTTATATAATTCTGCATTTTTCTCTAATAAATAAATGTTGTGGATGATTACAAGACAGATAGGGACGCCCAGGCCTCCAGGGTTCGGGATGTCCATTGCGGCCAGGGCCTCGGCTTGGGTCGTGACACGTAGTGTGAATTTGAGGGATATTGTGAACTTAGGTGTTATGATTTATAAAATAGTAGAGCCTTATAGTTGGAAGTATGGGTGTAGATATGTAGCTACAAGAAAAGTGGGAATGACGATTGATAGAATGTATAGAGATAACCTTAGGCATGTTGTCTAGTTTTGTTAAGGTGATATGTCCTTGTGTGCTAGTTTATTAGAGGGTAGCGAATAGGTTATTAGTTAAGGTGAATTGTTGTCTGCTTGAAGTACGAAAGTAGTTATTGATGGTATTTATTATATTTTAAAGGTATAGGATATTAATGAAGTATTTGGTGGTTTAGTATCATTAATTTAGGCTTCCCTTGAGGTTACAAAAAGCAGTTTTAGTTGAAACTTAAGGAGCTATGATAGTAATCTAGATGTATAAAAGGGTAAATAGTAATAATGTGTAGAAGGAGAATCTGTTAATGGATTACGATAAGATAGGCCATATGATTGTCATCGATTATTATTGTAAAGTTGTAGTGGACTAGTGTTTCTTGATGTTCTATTTTATTGCTTCCAAGTGAGTATTGTTTGTAAGGTGGGTTGTTAAATCATGTCTAGCAGTAGACATTAAGTTTGAACTGTTAAAGGTCATGAACGTGGATGTAATGATTTCTTGGTTGGTGATGCTAGTTATATGGAAGTGATCTAGTAGGCTTGAACAGTGTGTGCAAGAGCTTAAGTTTATTTATTCACAATTTAGTATAATGTTGCAGGTATGATGTAGAGTTATTCCTAAGATGATATGGGGTTGCATCATTTTATAAGGTTATTACGCATTGTGAGTGGTTAGTAATACCGTTGAGTTGCTAAGTGGAAGTAGTTAGATGGTATATGGTACTCTAAATAGCTAAGTTAAGGAGTTTGATTTATAGTGTTGAGTATTTTGATATGATCTTGATTCTCATGGTTTAGAAAAAATATATATGTTTAGAGATGTGATATTATGTGATATTAGTAGAGTATTAAGGAAGTTAGTATGGTTCAACAAGGGTTTGGAAATATCCATGTTAAGTGAAGATTCTAAGTTAGTGAGTGTTTAAGTTTTTATATGATGACTTTTGGGAATGCAGAAATTTAAGAATTGAATCTTGGAAAAAGGCATTAGCATTGGGAGTTACACGTTAAGATATAGTCCTTCATGGTAAGTTTAGTTTTGTATGTATTGATTCACGCCAGACTCTAGAGTAAAGTGATTTTAGTTTAGATTAGAGCTTATTCAGTGATCGAAGGACTTAGAATGATAGCTTAAAGCTAAGACAGAAATGAGAGGATTAGTAACTAAGTCAGATTCTTTTAGTGATGATGAATACTTGTGTAGATGGGAGAAAGTAAATGTGTTATGTTTGGGAAGGTTGTTGTATGCTTGTTTTATATAAGTCTATAAATGGAGGAATATTGAGGTGAAGCTTTTTTGTGTATGGCTTAGTTAGTTAGAGATATTTTATGTGTTTCTTCCTAAGAATTGAATAGTGCATGGAAGTTGTTATTGATAGAGGTATTAGAGAATTTGAGAAAGATGCTTTCATGAGTGTTTGTTTAGAAGTGCATACGTGGTTATAAAGATAGGCTTGATGTCATGTTTATACATATGTGGATTGATGCATTGTGCGTCAGTGAGATCTTAGTAGAAGGTTGAATGTAGTTGTTAAAGCAGAATGACAATATGAGTTAACCTATTTAGCCAGTAATTCATTCTAGCAGCCATACAGACAAGTTTTTATGGTTTTCAGTCTTCCAATCTAGTCATATCATTCTAAGAGGAAATTTGTTCGCTGTGTGTAATTTTTGAATTTAGCACAATTCATGCATCATGCATCAGTTTTAGATTAAGGTATTAAGTCATGATTTAGTTTGTAAGTATCCTGTATATCATCTTAGTCTTTTCCTAGTATTTCAACCAAATCAGTATCATTCGGGGGTAACCGATCCCAAGGGGGAGATGTTGTAATACCTTGAGTTTTCATATCATAAACCTTTCATTTTTTTCTCACGAAATCTGATCCAGCCTAAAGTAATGGTTTCTCATAAGTTGGCGCTCTCGTTTTTATCTCAGCCATATAGCTATTTTCTTGAGAATTCATGGACTAGCAGATCAGTCAGTAGCTCATAATGTTTAAGATTTAGTTATTCAGTTTCTTTTAGTTGTGCATGATAGCTTATAACCTCATATTCCTCAGTATTTTCAGCTTAATTATCCACATTCGAAGATGAATATTTCCAAGGGGGAGATATTGTAACACCCCATGTTTTTCCTTGCTTAAAATTTGTTCCTAGAATGTTAATAGTAGGCTTCAAAAATGAATAACCTTTATTTCATACAGAATTTTCCAGTTTTAGACCTTCCACTATGTGAAAAATTGAATAAGCTTTCCATTGATATCAAATTCTCCCAAATCCGACACTAGGTGAAGAAGTTAGAGCATTTTTAGTAATGCAGTATCCCACCTGGGAACTCACCACCTCGCGGAGGATGCAAAATTGGCAATCGTCACATTACAGTGGACCTCCACAGTATTGATGCATTGCGGAGAGGTCCAAATTTATAATTGTCAACTTCCAGTGGCGCAACGTGATAACACCGCATCGCACCAGAGTGCAAATTCACACTCGTCCTTTTCCAGTAGCTTAACACAATTTTATGGCATCACGGTGAAGGTTTAATTGCCTTATTCTTGATCCATAAATTGAAATCTTGTGTCATAAATTTAATCCTAAGTATGTGAAGTTCTTATTAGGTGAATAATATTCATAGAAGTCACTTAGATCCAAGTGGACCTAAGAACTTTAGATTTATTCAAAGTTTGGTGTCCAATTCTACAGGGATCAACTTTCAAAGTGTATAACTTTTGATGTATGTAAAATCTTCCAGGTAAAGATGCACCAAATTGTATATAATTGAATTAGCTTTCCAAAGATACAAATTTCTCCTAAAATTGATACCCGAGCGAAAAGTTATAGCTATTTTAGTGTGAGGTAGTAAGTTGCCGTGATGATACCGCATCGTGGCAAAGGGCAAATTCCGGATGCGGGTTACGAATTTCTTCTTTAAATTAATGAGGGGTATTGGAGTCTTTTCCCCCCTTAACCCAGGTCGTAATTAAGCAATGTATAAAGGCCATTGGGGCATTATTTTGCTCCCATTATCCTACTTTACTCCCAAGAACAAACCCTAATCAATTCTCTTCAAGATTCATCCATTCCATCACCTTATATTCAAGAAAATAATCAAGAATTAAGATTTCTATTCCAAGTTCAAGAAAATCACTCAAGAACATCAATTTGAGTTTTTTTCTTCGTGAAACAATATTCAAGAACACAAATAGGAATTTAAGTCAACTTATTCATCAATGCTATTTCAAAAGAGAACCCTAAAGCTCAAACTTACTCTCCAAGAAATCCAATTTTTCCATATCAATTCTCAAAGATAGTTCTAGATTAAGAATTTTCAATTCAAGAACTCCAAGAACTCATCTTCAAAAGCATCATAGGAATCAAAGATTCAAGCTTTCTCATCTAAGATCATCAATTAAGGTATGTGGGGTTAACAACAAGGACAATCCTTTCGTCCTTGTGCCCAAAACTATATTTTAAAGTTAAATTCATATGATTAGTAATTAGGGTTCATACCCAATTTTTATTATTTGAAGATTATGTGATTTCAAGTGATTGAATGTTGAATTGAATGACTATTTTCATATAATTATATGTATAATGCGATTTTTCAGATTTTACCAATTGAATTTAAGCATGATATTGAGATTCTTGATTTTATTATTTTGATATTGTTGAAGTATTTTCAAGACGCATATTGAGCATGATATTTTTCTATGATTTTTACATGAGCTTGAAGCATGGCTCATTAAGCCCTAATGAGAATTATTATTTCAAGATTGATTGTGCTATGAGCACTTTAAGACTAGATTATTTTCAGATTATTGATAAAGATTTGACCTTTTGGTCTCGGGATACCTATGAAATCCACTTTACAGATTCAGATTACAGATTTAGCTTTACATAATTACAGTTGATTTTCATGATAAACCATTAGACTATTTTAAAAGTGGAATTTTATCAGAATGAGCATATAGATATTATTTTGAGAGTAGTCTTTAGCACTGAGATGGGTACATTACTACTGTTTCATACCTCAGAACTACGTACCAACGTAGGATTTAGATTATACCTACTTCTATGTGGATGATAGATATGTGATCACCCAGATAGGTTGTATTCCCTGGCAAGAGTATGACTCCTCTCCCCAATGTGAGGATGTTCCTCCTTAGGGGGACAAAGGCATTGGACTCCATGAATGGTCACATGGTTTATGTCGGTTAGAAGAACCTCCCTAAGATAAAATATTTTCTATATTTTAAAAACTAAGTGTAAAGACTCACAAACTTATTTAGATATTACTTTACTTAATATTTTAGTTACATAATTATAGCTTTTTGTTTACAGACATAAAAGGTGAGACCTTGTTCACTTAGCCTATATGATTTTGAAATAGAATAGAAATACAGATTTTAGAACTAAATGTTATGACTCACTAGATTTAAAAAGTATGATTTGCAGCTTATTACTTCCGATTTTAGTATTTTAGACACTTCAACTTACGTGAGTCAATTACATTTAGCATGCATTATTTTCTTTACCAAATTATGATGATTGATATTATGTTTTACTTACGCATTCACATCCATATAATCAGTACTTCCTCAAAGTACTGATCCACATATATGTCTATGAGCTACATTATCTCATAATGTAGGTACGAGTTGTAGCACGTATACCATATTCAGACAGTTTGCAGATTTCAGCCAACAGATGATGGGTCCTCCTACTTCGGGGACTTAAGTTAGATATTAGTAATGTACTTTACTTTCTTACTCAGAAGTATTGATTAGTGATAGTTGGAGTCAAACCCCAACTATCTATAGTCAGTAAGTAGAGGCTTTACAGATGTCAGTTAGAGTTTGTCTTGTAATTTAGTCCTTTTCTTAGACTTTATCAAAATGTAAAATTGTATTAGTATTATATTAGGAAAAGGCATCGTTTCCACCCTAAACTATACCCAAAAAGTCGAAGCCACACCTAAACTATACTAGTGACCTATTACACACCTTAACTATAAAAAAGTGATATTATTACCTCCCTGCGACCCCTATTCTAAGGCGCGTGTGTTACACTTATTTTAGGCGCGTCCAGCCTATTAAATAACAAAAGTAAACAGCTAAAAGCATTAAAGGAAAAGGATCGTTTCCACCCCAAACTATAGTCAAAAAGTCAAATCCACAACTAAACTATATGAGTGACCTATTACACAACTTAACTATAAAAAAGTAATACTTTTTTACTGACGTGGTGCTGACGTGGCAGCGCGTGTAAAACACTATGTCACATGCAAGTGTTGGTAACTTGACAGGGTGTAAATAGTTTCACTTTTTTATAGTGTAGGTGTGTAATAGGTCACTAGTATAGTTTAGGTGTGGCTTCGACTTTTCGGGTATAGTTTAGGGTGGAAACGATGTCTTTTCCCAATTATATTTTCACAAATTCCATCTTTATTATGTTTCTGCACATTAAACTCAATTATTTTTTATATATTTTATCAGTTGCTTATCAGTATGCCAGTTCATGGGTTAGATTGGGATCACTAGTGGTCCTAAGCACCATGTGACGTCTCAGGATAGATTTTCAGGGTGTCACAATGCCTCATCTGCTGACCGAATGAACTTCAACATTCCTTACCTCAACATGTCTTTAAAATCCCAGCCACTATACTAGAATTTTCCATTATTTTTTTGTGTATGAGAATTTGAAGAAGAAGTGATCAAAGGTATGTATGCACAACACCATTTTAAAATATGAATCCAAAGGCACCTGAATCCTAAATATACTTAAACTATCAACTGTTGCAAGTCTCTTTCGTAATGCTAACCACAGAATGAACTGGAATCTAGGGTAGGGTACATATTCTATTGCAAGGTTGTTCCTTTCTGATAAAATCCAAATGGCCTCCGGGTTGCTAAAGTGGATGATTATGGGTCAAGTGACATTTGATGACTTTTTGACAACTATCAAAAGGCGTCCATTGGATGATTATGATGATCAAAGAGGATAAAGGGATGTTAGAGAGGCCAAGAGAAGACAAAATGCGGAAAGAAAGCCCCCAGAAGAGGAAATGAACCCCATCTACTTTGGAAGTATGCCCAACCCACTGTACATCTGCTAGAGTGGGTCAAAACAGACCACTATACCCTTGGGGTGCACCCCGTTTACTCTACAAATGCTCAAGCACGTGTTTAATGGTATAATATGTTTAATCTTTCTTAAATGGGTCACTTTTGGGCCCATATGATGTAATAACTTAGCCTAGACTATGTTGGGTTCAAGTTAAAAGTGTAAACGGAAAATGTAGGGAACTAAGTGGAGGTAAAAATAAGATAACATTTAAAAAGGGAAGTGTACTAAAAAAATAAGGAAATTCTACTAATTCTGCCACATTGGTGGGAGAATGAAACTTTCATATGTTTATAAAGAAAAACAAACTCCACATGGTAAGTGAGGCAAGAAGCAAGAGATGCCTCACACTGTCATTGTCGCTCGCTCGGCTTAGCTCTGGATCTGGATTTAGAAAATGATAGATGAGATTAATTTTTAAGACAATTTGTTTGAAACATAGGGAAAATACAGTCTAAAAATTCAAAGGATACACCTTTCTGATGAACCATTGCCACCTTTTGGATGGGGCACTTCATGGCTATATAAACATGCATTTTTTCCACAGGTTTAGTAACAAAAATTTTCTGCATTATAAACACTTCTTGTCTTCTAATAAAAACTATGTATGATCATTTCTCGTTGAGTGATTTCAAAGAATCCTATAGTTTAAGGTACCGCTACTATTGGATTTTAAGCCATTTTATCCTAGGAGGAAAATTTTGCAACCTCGGGTACTTAAGCAGAATTATGTTAGACCCAAGACGGGGCCCTGGCTGCAATGACATCTCAATCCACAATGGCCTGAGAGCTCTCTTAACATGCAATCAAAATCCATAATTCATCAAGTAATAAAAATACGGAAGTAAATTGGAATCATGATCATCTTACTATTTCAACTACATAATATAGAAGTAAACTTATAAAGACACAAAGCCATCTAACACAAGTCCATAAATTCTCTACTAAAATGAAAACAACATCTATCTAAAACCAGGAGAAGGTCCCTAATCAGACCATGAACTAAAATCAAATGCAAACATCTCATGAAATAATGCTTTCCAAAATAAGGGAGGCTCACTAACTTTAACGTCTGTGATAATCTACTGCTTAGTAGGACCCCAGGACTAAGCCTCAAATCCTGAAATATAGGGGTCCAATATGAATGTACTGGTATGTGAAACGACCCAAAATAATATGTTTTTGTACAAAGTAGGTGAGAGCACTTCATAATAACAATGAACATAATATAGGTAAAATACATGGACATATTTTATTGAACTTCCAAATAATAATTGAGAACCTTGGCTCACTCTTTATTATTTTTTGAGCTAGATGGTACACCCTACAAATTTGTAATTCCACTGGCTATATGGAATTCGTCCTTGACTCGGTGGCCAAGCCTCCAATTCAAATTTTCCATAAGGATTGGAGTTCATAAACACTGGTAATACATTCATGTGAGTATACCGTAGGAATCCCCACATGTGTGATGTTCTAATTATCCTTCCATGTAGGATAACATAACATAAGCCCTGCATCGGCAAAACACAGTTTGGCCTAAGAGTTATCAAAATTAAAGCCTTCTTCGAGTAACCAATTAACTCTCTTAAGCCCAACATTTAGTTCTTTAAAGCCATGCTTCATGCTTTCAAACACATTCAACACTTATTCTATTAAGGGTATATTATCATCGTGTATCGTCATATCCAGACTTGAAAATTATTCAAATAACACCATAATGTATCTGTAGCCTTTTTTTCACATATCATCAAGTTAATGAACAGCCAATGTTTTTAAGCATCATGTCAGATAGTCATGCAATAGATTTTCATTTGAGTTTACACCAAAAACACTCTTCTCTTAATAGTATAATCATAAGGTGGTCATATCATGTTTGCATTATTTAAAACCTATGGAAAATTTTAATTTGACACAATAAACATTGACATAACAAAAACACCCTCTCAACATGTCATAAACCATATCATTCCATGATCATTATTAAATAATCACCTTCTAGTTTTCTTTAAGAAAATTCATGCGTTTAAACAATCCATCACACTTGAAATAAAAGATGTCATAATAGGAGTAGGAGTTTTGTTATTCATGCTCTCAATCAAACTTCAAAACCTGAACGAAAACATATATACATAATTATAGTTCAATTCCATGAAAACAATGGTTCAAGACAAACATATACTTTTATTAAATGATTCCATGATACATGATTTTGGAAACAACATCGAAGACATTTTTTGTAAACAAGATTATAGGTCTTTAAACTTGATAAAAACAATATAACTTTTGCCCATGGAGGTAAGGTAGTCCCACACAATTTAAGTTCTTATCTTGAAGAGTGAAACCCTAATCGTGACACTTTTCTTGAGAATCTTGAAGTTAGGAGGATTGAATTCTTGATCTTTGGGGAAGAGGGAAGGATTTGTTTTGTGAATAATTTAGAGAGAATGAGCAATATCTGCCTTGACTGACGATATAATTCAACCAATTACGAATTGGAATAAGAGAAAAGGACTACATCGCCCTTCTGGCAATTAAATTTGTGACTGGAACATCGATGGCTAGGCCACTGCGACATGGTGAAAGCCTTACCGCTATTATCCCATGATGCCTCAATATCAAGGTAAGGTTCTGGAATCGAAATCAAAATGCAACCTAATCTACATCTAAAAAATCCAAAACTTCCTAGAGGCATTCCCCTTGCACCCCCTGAACATGAATTAACCAAAAATATATGCCTCAAGGTTGGGAAGAACAATTTAATGATCTTCGAAGTTAAAAGGATTAAATATAACTATATCTCCTAAGACATAGAAAAATTTTCAGGCCCTAAACCTCCTATACATGCACTAAGAGTTAAGTCAATCCAAGAATTTATGCGGGGTGTTACATTATTCCCCCTTGGGATCATTTGTCCCTGAATAATTACTCGGGACATAATAAGCGAGATTTAAAGAACTATATGGAAAGAAAAAAGTAGTATAAGATTTGTACCTTCCATATCATCATCCACTATTTCAAAGAGAGTCGGGTACCTCGTACGCATGTCATTCTCTGAATCCCAAGTAGCTACCTCATCTTTTTGATTCTTTCCCAACACCTTAACCATTGCTATCTCCTTACTTCTCAACTTTCGAACTTGGCGATCTAGAACAGTAATAGGTTTTTCTTTATATGACAAAGAGTCCCTTACATTAATTTCTTCCACATTTAACACGAGAGAATGGTCTCCAATACACTTCTTTAGCATGGACACATGAAATATAGGATGGACAGAAGCTAAACTCGCTGGCAATTCTAACTCATAAGCAGCCCCACCGATTCTCTTTGTAATTTGATAAGGACCACTGTAATGAGGACTACGCTTGCCTTTCTTTTCAAATCTTATGACTCCATTCATAGGGAAGACTTTTTGAAATACCCAATCATCCACCTCAAATTCTAACTCCCTTCTTCTAACATCAGCATAAGACATTTTACGACTTTGAGCTATCTTAAGTCGCTCCCTATTAATTTTTACTTTCTCCATCGCCTAGTGAATAAGGTTAGGCCCAAACAACCGGGTTTCACCCACTTCATCCCACCCAATTGGGGACGTACATCTCCTCCCATAAAGATTTTCAAAAGGAGCTATCTGAATACTAGAATGATAGCTATTGTTATACATGAATTCTATCATTGGCAAGTGATCCACCCAACAACCATTAAAGTCTATTACGTAAGCCTTCAACATATCTTCTAAATTATAAATAGTGTGTTCTACTTGCCCATCCATTTGAGGGAGAAAGGCAGTACTAAGGGTCACTAAGTTACCTAAACCCTTCTGAAATGACTGCCAAAACTGGGAAAAGAACTGCATACCTCGGTCAGATATAATCGATATAGGAGCCCCATACAGATAAACTATCTCCAAATGTACATCATAGCATAGTCATCTCTCAAACAATTCATCCGTACTGGAAGAAAATGGACAGACTTGATCATCTTATCTACAATCACCCAAATGGAGTCATATTGTCTTCAGTATCTTGGAAGTCCTATAATAAAGTCCATGTAGATCATCTCCCATTTCCACATAGGCAAAGCTATCTCTTGGGAAGTGCCATGTTGTCTCATATGTTATACCATGACTTGTTGATAATCCAAATACTTAGACCAAAAGTTTGCCATATCTCTTTTTATATTATTCCACCAGTAAATTGCCTTAAGGTCATGATACATTTTAGTAGAGTCGGGGTGAACCATATACCTGGAAATGTGAGCTTCATCAAGAATTATTTCTCGCAACGTATCTACATTCAGCTTCATCAAACGCCATTATCTTTTGTTGACCAACATCTTTCTTAATATGCATCAAGATGGGGTCTTTGGCCTATTTATCCTTAGCTTCTACACATAGGGAGGATTTAGCCACTTTATAAACAAATACTCCTCTATATTTGAAATCTAGGAGTTGAACTACCTGATTTGCAAGACGGTGTATATCTTACACCATATTGTCATTTCCTTCCTCCACATGAGAAAAACTGCCCATTGACAACCTTCTAAGGGTGTCGGCCCCCACATTGGCCTTGCTTGAATGATAATGTAGGCTCATATCATAATCCTTTAACAATTCCAGCCATCGCCTCTGCCTGAGGTTTAGTTCTTTCGGCATGAAAACATACTGTAATTTGTGATTAGTAAATATATCAACATGCACCCCATAAAGATAATGACACTAAATCTTTAGTGCAAAAACCTCCGCCGCTAACTCCAAGTGTGGGTAGGATAGTTCTTTTCATGCACCTTTAACTGTATATATGGATTGGCCAACACCTTACCATGCTGCATAAGTACACACCTAAGTCCCACTCGAGATACATGAACGAACACAACCAAGCCCATTGTACCCTCAGGAAGGGTCAAAACTGTTGTGGTAGTCCACTTGTCTTTGAGTTTCTCAAAACAATTCTTAGGAGAGTCAGACCACAACAATTTTACCTTTTTCTGAGTCAATCTAGTAAGTGGAGAAGATATGGAGGAAAAACTCTCTACAAACCTTCTTTAACAACCTGCCAAACCCAAGAAGCTCTGGATATCGGTTGGAGTCATGGGTCTAGACCATTTTCTTACTGCCTTATCATTTTGGGGTCAACTTTTATTCCCTCACTAGAAATACTGTGCTCCAGCAAAATAATAACACTTAGACAGAGTCCACACTTGGAAAACTATGCATATAATTCATAATCTTTGAGGGTGTGAAGGATGATTCAGAGGTGATTGGGATGATCTTCCTCACTCTTAGAGTAAATCAATATGTTGTTGATAAATACTATGAAGAACAGATCTAGAAACTGACAAAACACCCTATTCATTAGGTCCATAAATGTTGTGGGGGAATTAGTCAGACATAACAAGGAATTCATAGTGACCATAGCAGGTTTGGAAAAATGTTTTGGGAATTTCAGCCTCCCTAACCTTCAACTGATGATACCCCGAATGAGGGTCTATTTTAGAGAAATATTTTGCACCCTGAAGTTGGTAAAAAGATCGTCGTTTATGGGAAGTAGGTATTTAATTTTAATTGTTACCTGGTTTAGCTGAGGTAATGTATACACATACAGAGAAAGTTGTCTTTCTTATGCACAAAGAGTACAGGAGCTCCCTAAAGAGAGCTACTAGGACAAATAAAGCCTTTGTCAAGAAGGTATTTTAACTATTCTTTCAACTCTTTAAATTTTGCAGGATCCATTCTGTATGGCATAATATAAATAGTACGGGTATCTAGCACCAAATCAGTGCGTGCCAAAACCTATCTCCCTATATGGTGGTACTCTAGGAAGGTCATCAAGAAAAACTTGCAGGAATTCATTAACTATGGGAACAGACTAGATAGAAGGAATTTTAATGCTAGAATCTTTGACCTAAACAAGAAGGTATAGACAACCCCTTGACAAAAGCTTATGGGCTCTAAGATAAGATATGAATTCCCCCTAGGTGCTATATAATATCCCTCCCACTTTATCATTGGTTCATTTGGAAAGAGAAAGTGACCTTTCTGGTCCTATAGTCTAATGTAGCATAACATGAATAGAGCCAATACATTCCCAATATATCATTAAAATTAATCATTTCCAGTCCAAAAACATCAGCCACAGTATCACGATGATAAATAGACATCACACAATTTATATAAACTCTCGTAGTCAGAATAGAGTTACCAATAGGAGTTGAAATAGCAAAGTGTTTTGGAATATTTACAGGTTCAAAATGAAAACTAACTGCCACGTAAGGGGTCAGATAAAAAAAGGTAGACCCCGGTTCAAGTAACATATATACATTAGGGGAGAAAATCTGTAACATGCCTGTAACAACATCTGGCGAAGTCTCTGCATCCTTAAGGTTAGATAAAGCATACAACCAGTTGTAACTGCATCCAATAGCAGAAATGGTGCCCTTAGGTAGAGGGGCTATGGAATTTGATTTGGACTTCATACCTCTAACATTTTCTCTAGCTGAGGGGCAGTTCGTTTGAAGATGATCAGGTTGACCACATGCATAACACACTTTGTCATTGAAAAAAACACCTCCTGGGTGATTCTTTCCACAGTTACCGCAGCTAAGGTGTGACCTAAAAGGCTGAGTCACACTCCTCTGGGATTGAGTAACCTAAGCTCTAGGTCTATCTTCTAACTGGAAACGCTGCTCACCAAAAGGCTCAGGCGCAGGTTCACTTGGTGAAGACTGAGCATTACTCCAAAATTTCTTCTTAGACCACCTTTGGTCTGACCTACCACATTTCTACTGATTGATATTCTAATCTACAAATCTATCTCTCTTCATCTGCCTTTGTCTTTCTCTCACCTCAGCAAGGCTCTTCTTTTCCTTTCCTACTTGCTGTATATGCATCGATAACCTGGAGAAATATATGTTCTTGTTCAACATTGCTCTCTTATATTCTAACATCAAATCAACCAAGAGACCAGATGCGAACTTCCTCATGTGATCCCTCATATTGCCCACTAACTCTGGAGCTTAATGAGGCAGTTGGAAGAACTTTAATGTATACTCTTTAAAACTCATCTTTCCTTGTTTTAGGTTCATAAATTCTTCATATTTTGCTTCCCTTAGTTCCTAGGAAAGGAAATGATCCAGGAACACCTCCACAAACTCACCCCACACAGAAGTCTTATCCTCTCTACCCTTTAAATTTCCAACTCATTATACCCCTGGTTATCTACATCCTTTAACTGTAGGCTGCCAAGTTGACCCCTTAAACCTCATTAGGATGACCCTAAAAAACTTATCTAGTTCATCAATAAACCCTTGGGGGTCCTCATCAATCTTTGTTCCAATAAAAGTAGGTGGGTTCAGCCTCATGAATTGGTCGACTTGAGAATCTTCAGACAAACTAGACACAAACCCCACATATTTAGACCGACAGTCCTGAGAAGCCACCAGTTGAGCAATCATATGGATGGACTATCAAAACTCAGTATTTAAGACTTCTCATTAGAAAGATTAAGTACGGTTAACACCAGATCGAAGAGCCCAAGGTAGACTTGTTTGGACTAGAAAAACTCCTGGAGTATCAACAAACTTTGGAGTACAAGCTCTATTATGGGTCCGCATCCCATGAGTAGGGCATACATCATCATCTTGGGTATTCGATTTGTTAGATCTATAGAGAGGCATGATTAATCTCTAAAATATAAGAAATCATTGATTAGAGAAAATTAAGTCTTTATAGCATGAACTAGATCATGAAGATGGATAGATATTCATAAATAACTAGTAGCTTCCCTCTTATAAGTGTGGTGCACTACACATCCATAAATAGGACTCTACCCGATGCGACTTCAAAAATAACTGGGACCATAAACTTGGCTCTAATACTAAGTTTTTCATGACACGAGCTGGGGCCCTAGCTATAACGTCATCTTAAACTGTGAAGGTCTAAGAGCTCTCTTAACTTGCAATCAAAAAGCATAATTCATCAAGTAATAAAAATGCAGAAGTAAATTGGAATCATGATCATCTTACTATTTCATCTAAATAATATAAAAATAAACTCATAAATATCCAAATCCATATAACATAATTCTGCAAAATCTCTACTAAAATAAAAATAACGTCTACCTGAAACCGGGATTGAGCCCTCGGCCGAACCATGAACTAAAACCAAATGCAAACATCTCATGAAAAAAGGCCTTTAAAAATAAGGGATGCTCACCAACTTTAACATTTGATGACAATCTACTGCTTAGCGGGACCGCAGGACCGAGCCTAAGATCCTAAAATATAGGGGTCAATACGAGTGTACTGGTATGTGAAATAACCTAAAATAACATGTTTTTATACAAAGTAGGTGAGAGCATTTCGTAATAACAATGAAAATTATATAAGAAAAAATATATGGGCATATTTAAGTGAACTTAGAAATAATTCTTACCAACCTTGATTCACTCTTTATTATTCTACTAAGCTAGATGGTATACCCAACAAATCTGTAATTCCATGGGCTATAAGGAATATGCTCTTGACTCGGCGGTCAAGCCTCCAATCCAAGTTTGTCGTAAGAATTAGAGTTCTTAAAGATTGGTAATACTCCCCATGTGAGTTTACTGTAGGAATCCCCCATGTGAGATGTACTAATTATCCCCTCATGTAGGATAACATATCATAAGTACCGCATCGACAAAACACTATTTCGGGCTAAGAGTTATCTAAACTCAAGCCTTCTTCGGGTAACCAACTAGATCTATTAAGCCCAACTATTAGTTCTTTAAAACCATGATTCATGCTTTCAAAACATTCAACACTTATTCTGTTAAGGGCATACTATCACCAAGTATCATCATACTTAGACTTGCAAGTCATTCAAATCACACAATAATATATCTATAGCCCTTTTTCATATATCATCATATTAATGACCACCCAAAGTTTTTATACAACATGTGAGAGATTCATGCTATATATTATCAATTGAGTTTACACCAAAAATACTGTCCTCTCAATAGTACGATCATATGGTGGCCATATCATGTTTGCATTATTCAAAACCCATGAAAATTATTAATTTGACATAATAAACATTCACCCTCTTAACATGCCATAAAACGTATCATTCCATGATCATTAGTAAAGAATTCACTCACTAGTTTTTTTAAGAAAATTCATGCATTTAAACAATACATCACACTTGCAATCAAAGTTGTCATAATGGAAGAGGAAGTTTTGTTATTCATGCTCTCAATCAAACTTCACAGCCTAAATAAAAACATATATACATAATTATAGTTCAATTCCATTAAAAAAATGGTTCAAGAAAAACATATGCTTTCATCAAAATAATTCCGTGATACATGCTTTTCGAAATAATATCAAAAACATTCTTTGGAAACAAGATTATAGATCTTTAAACTTGATAAAAATAATAAAATTTATGCCCACGGAGGTAGGGTAGTCCCACATACCTTAAGTTCTTAGCTTGAATAATGAAACCCTAATCTTGACACTTTTCTTGAGAATCTTGAACTTAGGAGGATTGAATTCTTGATCTTTAGGGAAGAGGGAAGGGTTTGTTTTGTAAGTAATTTGGAGAGAATGGGAATATTTACCCTAACTTATGATATAATTCACAAGTTATGAATTTGAATGAGAGGAAAGGACGAAATTTCCCTTCTGGTAATTATATTTGTGACTTGAACGTCGATGGTTAGGCCACCGCGATGCGGTGAGGGCCTCACCCCTATTATACCGTGACATACCAATATTGTAGTGAGGTTCTGGAATCAAAATCCAAACGCAACCCAATATTCATCCAAAAAATCTAAATCTTCCTAGAGACATGCCCCTGACACCCTTGAACATGAATTAACTCAAAAATCTGTGTCTCAGGGTTGAGAAAACCAATTTAAAGATCTTCGAAGGCAAGAGGCTTAAAATATAACTAAGTCTCCCAACACTATGAGAAATTTTCAGGCCCTAAAGCTCCCAGGTATGTACTAAGAGTTAAGTCAAGCCAAGAATTTATACGGGGAGTTATAAATTATTTCCTTAAGGACACTCCATGAATTCAGAGGACTTGGCTTAATTTCTGTTTCATCTTATTTCTTAAGTATAACACACTTCTTTGATAGTTCGTATTGAACTTGTATTGATGATGTTGAAAAACATCATAAGTGCTCTTGAAAAAATATTAAACTTGTGTTGAAGTTTAATGTATAATCATAAAAATTTTGTATACCCAAAAGAACAATCTTAAGGAAATAATTCATAATCTGTATTGTTTGATTTTTGGTGATTAAAGATCTATGCTTTCTACCTCGTTTGAACTTAACAAGTGATTTGAAGATATAAAAACTTCATCACAAGTTAAATTTCACTTAGTTAATGATTGGAAGTCATAAAAATTTCATCGTTAAACTGGAAACAAGGAGTGTTTAAAGTTGCTACAACTTTATAAGTAGTATTTTGATATGCTAAAGTTGACTGTCTTTTTGTGACAGAAAAATAACTACTGATAGCCATGTGAATGATGTTGGGAAAAGTGTGGCAGGAACAAATATTGCCACAATGAGTCAAACGATTGCTCTGCAAGCAATGGTACCAGTAGAGAAACCCAAAATTTAAGGGTGTTAATTTTAAAAGGTGGCAATAGAAGATGTTCCTCTACCTTACAAACTTGTGTCTTTAAATATTTACATCTGAAGAAGCTCCAGAATTGCCCGGACAAACTTTGTACCAGGAGCAATTTGTCGTTTTGGTGGCGTGGAAACATTTTTCCTATCCAGGAATTACATTTTAAGTGTACTCCAAGATGACCTATACAATATATCTAGTTGAATAAAGACGTCAAAAGTGTTGTGGAGTGCACTAAAAAAATACAAGACTGAGGATATGTAATACCCCATATTATTCGTAGCTCAATTCAACTCTTACATGCATGCTTAAGGGGCTTAAGGCTTAAACTTCACTAAGTATTGGGGACTTAGTCATTTTCAAGACGTCTAAACTTCAAGGATTTTTACTTTGGTCTTCCTAACCCCGAGACATTAGTTTTTGAGTTAATTCATGTTTAGGGATGTAAGAAGTATGTCTTAGGGGATTTTCATATTTTTTGGACAAGGTTTAGGTCACGTTTGGATCATAAATCCAGCAAGTCACCGCGATAGGGCCTCATTGGAGTGACATTCCTTTCGGCACTCTAATCACATCACTGTGAGGGTGTTGCATCTAGTTCTTGATTTATAATTTGAATTCATGTGTAATAATATTTATCCTAATATCTGAAGTGCCTATGAAGTGTAAAATATTTATAGAAATCACTTATAACAAAGTTGAGCTAATAGCCTTTGATTCGTCCAAAGTTTGGTGTTCGGTCCTAGAAGGGTCAACTTTGAACATGTATAACTTTTGACATATATTAAATTTTCCAACTCAAGACCCATGAAATTGTAGATAGTTGAATCATATTTCCAACGATACCAATTTTTCCTTAATATGATACCCGAGCAAAAAGTGATGGTCATTTTTGTCAAAACCAGTAAACCACTACGATAAGACCGCATCACGGTAACCCTTTAAAACACATTCCAGTTAAGAATTTAATTACCTGATGTACAATTATATCTTTTACCCTCAACCTAATTGTCCATAACACAATTTGGACATATTTTAGGTCATTAATTGGACCTTATTCTCCAAATCCCTCTCAAGAACCCCCTTTTTCCCCAAGAACAAATCCAATTCCTTTTTCCCCAAGAAATCAAGAATTCAAGTTCCCCAAGTTCAAGAACCTTCAATAAAGCATCAAGAATTGTGTTCTCCTCTCACGATTAAAAGTTGAAGGTACGTGGTAGTTCATCCATGGGTCCCTTTTCACCCATGGAGCCTAAAAAGCTTTTCTTTAATTAAAGATGTGAACTTTCCCTTTTGTTTATGAAGTATCATATGTTCAAGGTGAATTTAAATCATGATTTCCTTAGTAATTTGACTAAATTCATGTCTAAGGACTTTTTCATGAAAATTTCGGTTATCCCATGCTTTAAGTTTCGATTCCCATGATGTATCCAATTGAATTTCATGTTATAATATAAAATTATGAACTTTGTTATGTCTACAAGAGTTTCCAATTGAATTAATCCATTCATGGTTTGAGTTGCAATTGTTCATGCCCTATTCCATTGATTTCATGTTAAATCCCCAATTTATGAATTTAGTTATGCACTCATGTTACTTTCACATATATACTATATTCCCATGTTTAAGTTCATTACTCTTATGTATTTGATGAAATGCCTAAGTGTTGGATTTTGAACAATGATTCCCTATTATGTTTTCAAAGCTTTTATATGTTGGTATTGTTATTTTCATTCAGTGTTGGAGGGTTATGAACATCCGATATTTAGTTGTTTACAAAATTTTAGTAACTTCAAAATGATTTTAGATATACTACGAGCATTATCACTCAGCCAGTTATTATGATCAGTTTTTTATTCAGTTAAACTTACATCAGTTCAGTAATCAGTGTCAGTTCAATTGGGAGTAGGATTTAGCACTGAGCGAATGAATGGATGGTGGTTTTCCCATTAGTTAGGCAGAGTTGTTAGTAGAAGTCTTTGTATTTCAGAACTATGTAGCCAGCATAGGATATGAGGAGTCACCCGTCAGTTTAGGCTTGACTTCCTATGAGGAGTCGCATGTCAGTTTAGGCTTGACTCCCTTCAGGGGTTACCTATCAGTTTAGGCTTGACACCCTTGTCCTTTGGGATACCAGTTTAGTGGATCCACGCAGCCATTATTAGTACGCATAGCATGGTACTGATATCCATCCAACTGGGGTCATAGGTTTGACCCCGATTAGCTAGATTGGGGTATGTCGGTTAGATAATACCTCCCACAGTCTTAGTACAATATTCAGTGTAGTTTTAATTTAGGTTAGCTTGACCATAGCATACAGATTCTTAGTTATTCAGTTATCAGACTTCAGTCTCTTAGTTTACAAATTATTTCAGAAATATTCTAATGCTCTATCTTTTATTCTCAGATATAACAGTTTTCATGCATTCATGCTCAGTATATTTGTGTATTTAGATCCTTGAGTTATGTCGGTTTCCACTCCGTAGTTTCAGACCCAGTATTCATAGAGTACCCATGTTATACTGTCTTTCAGTTTCAGTTCTACTTATATTATGAAATTGAAGTTTTAAGAAACTAAGTGTAGTGGTTCGCCAACTTATCATATTATGTTTGTTAATCATGTTTTTAAAATATTTCAGCTTTCAATCTATTTCAGTCTCTTGGTGAGTCTACTTACAATTATCATGCATGTTTTAAGATTATTTATGAAATTAGTTTTACTTATTGAATTTACCCCCGCTTACTCAGTACATTCCAGAAGTACTAATCCACATATACGTCTGTTTGGCTACATTGTTTCATAATTTAGGTTTTAGTTGTAGTCCACACGTCATGATCAGACAGTTGCAGTTTTCCAGCTAGCAAGGGATGAGTTCTCCTATTCGGGGACTTTAGTCAGATATTGTTCATGTACTTTACTTTATTACTCATATGTATTGATTAGTGGTAGTTGCAGTCATGTCCAGCTATCTATAGTCAGTATAGTAGAGGCTTCATAGATGTCAATCAGAGTCAGTTATGTAATTTCAGTTCTCTCTTCAATTTTTTTCAGATTGTAAAATGTATCAGTATTATAATTCTTTCCAGATTTTGTCATGATTATATTTTTGCACAGAAACCAGCTATTTAATATATATTATAAATTAGTTGCTCAATAGTATGCCAGTTCAAGGGTTAGCTTGGGATCACTTGTTGTTTCAAGCACTGTGTTACGACTAGGGGGTAGTCTCGGGTCGTGACAGGATGCTAGAACCAAGAAGTTTTTTGTTGCAAGATTCCTTGAGTATGAAATGATTGTTAGCAAGTCTGTTGTATCTCAAGTACAAGAAGTAAAAATTATCATCCACGATCTCCTTGTAGAAGGTTTGAGTTAGGTAAATACCTTAGTTAAATATGTTAAAAATGTTTTTAATGTTCACATGAACTTTTTTATATGTTTGGTTGTGAACGAGGCATTTCAAGTCCCCGAAATAATAGAAAAGTTGCCACCTAAGTAGATGGACTTCTAGAACTGTAGAGAGGAGGTCTAAAGGAAATTGTGCGATGAATAGAGCAAACATTGTTGAAGACGACCACAACAATTCAAAAAAGTAAAATAACATTGGACAAGCAAGCAATAAACCTAAGAAAAAATAAAAGGGAAAATTCTTTAATTGTGGAAAGATAGGCCAAAAGTCTACAGATTGTCGTGACCCAAAGATAGGCAAAAAGAAGGATCAAGCAAAAATGGCTGAATCTAAGAACAAAATGGATGATCTATGTGCCATGCTTTCAGAATATAACTTGGTGGGAAATCCTTGAGAATGTTGGATGGATTCTAGTGCTACCTGACATTTTTGTGCAAATAAAGAGTTGTTTTCTGTATTCACTCCAGCTCAAGGCAAAGAAAAGATTTACATGGCAAACTCCTCAATTGCAAAAGGTGAAGGGACATGAAAAGTATGGTTCAAAATGACTTCAGGCAAAGTGTTGACTCTTAACAATGTCCTGTATGTACCAGAGTTAAGAAAGAACTTGATTTCTATATCACTCTTGACAAAAACAAATTCAAATGTGTATATGTTTTCAAAAAAATTGTAATTACAAAAGGGGAAGTATTCGTAGGAAAAGGCTATTTCACTGAGGGCCTATATAAGTTTAATGTAATGATTGTTGAAATCAATAAAAGTTATATTTCTTCTTACTTGCTTGAGTGTAATGATTTGTGGCATGAACGATTAAGACATGTTAATTATAAATCTTTGCGAAAACTGATTATCTTAGAAATTTTGCCAAACTTTGAGTGCAATAAATCAAAATGTCAAACGTGTGTGGAATAAAAGTATGTTAAGGATTTGTATAAGTCTATTCAAAGGAATTCCAACCCCTTAGAATTAATACACACTGGCATTTGTGATATGAAGTCAGCACCATCTAGTGGTGGAAAAAAGTATTTTATAACTTTTATTGATGATTCCACTAGATATTGTTATGTATATTTGCTAAACAATAAGAATGAAGCAATAGATGCATTTAGGCAATATAAAATAGGAGTTGAAAATCAATTGGAGAAAGAGATCAAAATAATATGAAGTGATAGGGTGGAAAATATGAATCTCCCTTTGCAGAAATATGTGTAGAGAATGAAATTGTCCATTAAACTACGGCCCCGTATTCACCTCAATCTAATGGAATTGCAGAAACAAAAAATCGACCATTAAAGAAAATAATGAATGTCTTACTAATAAGTTCAAGTTTACCGCAAAACTTGTGTGGGAGGCTATCCTTACAGCCAATCGAATATTTAATAGGGTTCCCCATAGTAAGACACAATCAATTCCATATGAAAAATGGAAATGAAAGAAACCCAACTTGAAATATTTAAAAGTGTTGGGGTGTCTAGCAAAGGTCCAAGTTCCTATGCCTATAAAGGTAAAGATAGGATCTAAGATGGTGGACTACGTGTTCATAGGATAGGCTAAAAATAGTAAAGCATATCGGTTGTTTGTTAATAAAGTCGAACATCCGGATATTAATAAAAATCGGTAATTGAATCAGATAATGTAAAATTCTTTGAACATATTTATCTATATAAAACTAGACATGAACAGTCTAGTAGGGGGTGTAAACGACCTCGAGGTGAACCATGTGAGGATGTACATGATGATGAGAATCCAAGACATAGTGCACGTCAAAGAACATCAACTTCATTTGGATTAGATTTCGTAACATTTCTCTTAGAAAGTGAGCCTCAAACATTTAAAGAAGTGATGTCATCATCAGACTCATCCTTCTGGAAAGAGGCAGTCAATAGTAAGATTGATTCAATCTTAAGCAATCATATGTGGGAGTTGGTTGATCTTCCTCCAGGAAATAAACCTTTAGGTTCTAAATGGATCTTCAAAAGGAAAATGAAAGCAGATGGTACTATTGACAAATACAAGGCAAAACTTATAGAAAAGACTTCAAATAGAAAGAAGGCCTTGATTACTTTGATACATACTCTCTAGTAATAAGGATAACATCAATTCAAATGTTAATTGCTTTCGCGGCGGTAGATGTCTTGAAATCATCAAATGGATATGAAAACAACATTACTAAATGGAGAATTGGAGGAAGAAATTTACATGGAACAACCCGAGGGTTTTGTGGTTCCTGGTTAAGTCACTCTATGGACTAAAACAAGCACCTAAATAATGGCATGCAAAGTTTGACCAAACCATGTTGGCAAATGGGTTCAAGATAAATGAATGTGATAAATATGTTTACATTAAAGACACTCCAAATAACCAGTACATTATTTGTTTGTATATGGATGATATGTTTTTCATGACTTGAGCCGAGGCCCTAGCCGCAACGGGCATTCTGAACCACGAGGGTCTGAGAGGCCCCTTAACATGTAATCATAAGCATAATCCATACATAATCAAAGTGCGGAAGATATGATGAAAACATCAAGGGAAATTTATAATACAACTGCATCAACAAAAATGAAAATACAACACTCAACTTTCCTTTACGAAGCCTCTAATGAGAAATAACTATCTAGACCGGGACAAAGCCCCCAGCTGGACCATACACTAAAAGACTTAAAATATAAGTAAAGGCCTACCAAAAGATGGATGGCTCACCCATTTATGTTATATACCAAGTGTTATACAAAAGTGATGGACCATGGTACTATACCACAAAACTTAAAATATAGGGGGTCAACACACAAGGTACTAGTATGTAGAACAATTAAAAAACAAATATATTTTTATACAACAAAGGTGAGAGTATTTCTTAAAAAAACATGTCAGCATAAAAAAATTGAAAATAGATGGGCATAATCTAATGAGCTTTGAAAACATCTGCTAAAAATCATGACTCAACACTTTGGATTACTTCCGAGCTAGATGGTATACCCTTCATTTCTAAGATCCCACGGGCTTTATGGAATCTGCCCTTAACTCGGCGGCCAAGCCACCAATCCAAGTTTGTCGCAAGGATTGGAGTTCATAAAATTGGTAATGCCCTCATGTGAGAATACCGTAGGAATCCCCCTATGTGAGATGTCCTAATTATCCTTCCATATAGTATAACATATCGTACATCCCGCATCGGCAAAACAAGATTTTAGGCTATGAGTTATCTAAACTCAAGCCTTCTTTAGGTAGCCATCTAACTCACTTTAAGCCCAATTTTAGTTTATTAAAACCATTCTTCATTCTTTTCAAACATTCAATACTTCTTATATTAAGGTCATATCATCACGGGGTATCATCATACCCAGACTTGCAAGTCATTCATATCATATCAAATTCACAACCCTTCTCATTAATAATATGTAAATGACCACCAAAAGATTTATCAAATCACAAGAGAATTCTTATTATAAAAAGCATATGAAGACTGATGCAAAACCCTCTCTTGACAAGACTTTAACACATGGTGGTCAATTTATTTATTCAACACATGTATTACTTTTAGTTAAGACTCAAAAGCCTTTAGCATAAGAAATTCCCCTTTTTAAAACGTACAAACGACAATCTATAATTGTTTAAGAGGCATTTAAACTCATGAATTTCCATCATTCATAAACTAGCCCCAATATTAGTTATACATAAATCTCATGATCAAATGGGGCTCTTAAGTTATGCTCTCAAAACAATTCATAATTCATGTCATGCAAAGACCATAATTTTATCACAGGGAAGGGAATGTCAAAAATCACATTCATATATCACTTTTTAAAATCGATTATCATATGCACGAGATTATCAATCAATCTTATGGAAAAACCCCATGACAGTTACATACTTTCATCGATTGGGTCCATGATGCATGCTCTTAAAACAATTTCTCAAAACTCATTACAAATATATATCTATATAACTTTAAAGCTTGTAAAACTCATAAAACCTATGCCCATGAGATTTATGATAGCCTCACGTTCCTTAGATTATTAACGGAGATGATGAACCCTAATTTTGATGCTTTCTTTAAGAATCTTGATCTTGTAATGGTTGAATTCTAAATTACTTGGGAAAAAGGATTGGATTTGTTCTTGGCAAGAGGGAGGGTTTTTTCTTAAGTGTTATTTAGAGAAGAAGGGAAATTAATGCCCTATATAATGCCCCAAGTCGTTTTATGAATGATGGGTTGAGGGGGAAAAGACCCAATTGCCTTCTGACATTTTTAAATCCATATCTGCATTTTGTATGCCCACCATGACGCGGTCTTATCGTGGTGGATTACTGGTTCAGAAAAAAATGGTCATAATATTTTGCTCGGGTATCATATTAAGCCTAAATTAGTATCTTCAGAAAGATGACTCAATTATCTATTACAAGGTGGGTCTTGATCTGAAAAATTCCAAATATATAAAAACTTATACACGTTTGAAGTTGACCCTTTTTGAATCTAAAACCAAACTTTTGACGAATCCAAGGCTCTTAGCTCAACTTTGCAATAAGTGATTTCTATGAACATTTTTCACCTAATAAGCACTTCATATACTAGGATAAAGATCATGATAGATGTATTCAAATTATAAATCAAGAACTAGATGAAAACACCTTCACCGCGATGCGATGTACATGCCAATAGGAATGTCACCGCAATGAGTCCTTTTCGCAGTGACTCACTAGATCCGTGATCCAAACACAACCCAAACCCTGTTTGAAAAATTAAAACTCCCCTGAGACATACTTCTTACATTCCTAGACATGAATTAACTCAAAACTATCGCCTCAGGGTCGGGAAGGTAAAAACAGAAATTCTTAAAGTTTAGGAATCTTGAAGATAACTAAGCCCCTAACACTTAGTGAAAATTTCGAGCCTTAAGCCCCTTAAGTATGCAACTAAAAGCTGAATTAAGCTAAGAATTGTACAGAGTATTCCATTTCAGGTTCATAACCATAGGAAATACGGTATAGCTTTAGCCTAAAAGTACAGAGTGTTACATTATCTCCTCCCTTGGATAATTCATCCCCGAATAATGGGTAAGAACTTTTTGAAGCCCTAAAAGTATTGATTAAAGAATGTAACCTAATGCTGAATATTTTTCCTCAACCATATATGCAAAGAAATGAAAAGAGCTTCATGATAACTCCTCATAAAACGTGTAAGCACGAAGCATGAGATAATGAAACTTTACATAGGGATGATCTTGCATGGGAGTTCTATGAATCATGATCTTCACAACACAAGCCATGAGTTAATTTGGTGATAATAGGCATGATTCCCATTAGTACAATCATGAAATTAGATTTCATGTGAGATAGGGATAAAAGCATTCTCTATTTACTTGATACAATGAACAACCTTAAACTTAGACACACTACTCGGCTATGCCCCAAACTATAAATAACATACTTCATCATTACCAACTTACAATTTTCCCATCACACATCTAACCATAAAAGTTTGAGTCCCACTATATAATACTCCTATATTGAAGCCTAACTTGAAGAAAAGAGCTAATAGCTTAAGGTATGGGACTCTAATACTCTACATCCCTTTAAGAATATCACTACACCTTATCACTACCATCAAACACACTCGAGTTTTAATTCAAGAAGTACTAACCACATAGTACATGGGTTTATGTTTTCTTCAATCACAACATTCAAGCCTATCATTACTACACCCACTTCATGGATCTCCCTATTAAGACCAGCAAATTCAATTACTATCACATAGATTTTCACCATATATCTCCTTCCTGACTATTTCACATAACAAAAGTTCATCTCCTTCTTTTTCCCTTCACCTATAACTTTAGCTAAAGAAATCACATCAAAATTTTCACATTCAAGAACATCTACTCCCTTGCCTAAGATATTACTACGCTTCAATAACTATCGTCATATTAACAGATGGAGAATCATTAAGGAATCCAAGCATAAATATCATGAATGGGAGCAACACTATCTGATGATAACTTATACTTATTGCACTACTCAAGATGGTGAACGAGATGTAGATAAGATAAAATAGGCATGAAGTGCTTCATATATCCAATGTCTATATCATAGTTAGAGAGTTGTTTGGACATAAACCTACACAACAAGAGTTCTTAGGACTGGGCACAATGAGAAACATGTGTGCACATATTAAGAGTTGTATAACATAAGGCTGAAATTCATGAAGTCAATAATTAAGACAAGAATTGAAACTTGAAGCTATTGCTTCTCATTTTTGGAGCTGAGATAGTCATGAGTTTGCATGCGCCTTATTACTTTGGGCTAGACCCGACATAAAATGGATCGGTAACACATAGGAAGCACAATTTCTTAGAACCAAGCATTATATGAGATATGGATTTTATGGACCATGAGCAACATAACATAGAGCTTGGCTACATGGAATATTGGATCACCGAGGGGCATTATTTATTAGAGTTTAGAGGTCGAAACATGACATGAGTTATATACATAATTCAGACCTTAGACATAGGCAGGACTTGAATACATAAGACATTGGTAGAACCCAGACCTGAACTTGCAAGTCATTCATATCATATCAAATCCACAATCCATCTCATTCATAATATGTAAATGACCACCAAAAGATTTATCAAATGACAAGAGAATTCTTATTATAAAAAGCATATGAAGACTGATGCAAAACCCTCTCTTGACAAGACTTTAACACGTGGTGGTCAATTTATTTATTCAACACATGTATTACTTTTAGTTAAGACTCAAGAGCCTTTAGCATAAGAAATTCCCCTTTTTAAAATGTACAAACGACAATCCATAATTGTTTAAGAGGCATTTAAACTCATGAATTTCCATCATTCATAAACCAGCCCCAATATTAGTTATAAATAAATCTCATGATAAAGGGGGCTCTTAAGTTATGCTCTCAAAACAATTCATAATTCATGTCATGCAAAGACCATAATTTCATCACAGGGAAGGGAATGTCAAAAATCACATTCATATATCACTTTTTAAAATCGATTATCATATGCACGAGATTATCAATCAATCTTATTGAAACACCTCATGGCAATTACATACTTTCATTGAATTGGGTCCCCGATGCATGCTCTTAAAATAACTTCTCAAAACTCATTAAATCTATATACCTATATAGCTTTAAAGCATGTAAAAATTATAAAACCTATGCCCATAAGATTTAGGATAGCCCCACATACCTTAGGTTTCTTACCTTGGAGAATGAACCCTAATTTTGATGCTTTAGTGAAGAATCTTGATCTTTGAAAGCTTGAATTCTACATTTCTTGGTGGAAAAAGGATTGAATTTGTTCTTAGGAATAGGGAGGATTTTTTCTTGAGCGTTAATGGGAGAAGAAAGGCAAATAATTCTCTAACTGATGCCCCAAATCGGTTATGAACAATTGGGTTAAGAGTGAAACGACCCAATTTCCCTTCTGACATTTTAAAATAAATATTGCATTATACATGCCCACCACGACACGGTCTTATTATTGTGGCTTACTGGTTCAGACAAAAATGGTCATAACTTTTTGCTTGGGTATCATATTAAGGCAAAATTAGTATCGTTGCAAAGCTAACTCAATTATCTACAATTTGGTAGGTATTGAGCAGAAAAATTCAACATATATCAAAATTTATACCCATTTAAATTTGACCCTTGTATAGTCGAATACTAAACTTTGGACAAATCCAAAGCTCTTAGCTCAACTTTGCTCTAAGTGATTTCTATGAACATTTTTCATCTAATAAGCACTTCACACGATAGGATAAAGAACATGACATATGCATTCAAATTGTAAATCAAGAATATAACAAAAAAACTTTCACCGCAATGAGATGTACGTGCCAACGGGAATGTCACTATGATGCGGCCTTTTCGCGGTGACTCACTAGATTCGTGATCTTAACATGAACCAAACCTTGTTAGAAAATTCGAAAACTCCCCTGAGACATACTTCTTATATCCATTCAAATTAATTAACTCAAAAACTATCGTCTCAGGATCGAGAAGGTCAGAATAGAAATTCTCAAAGTTTAGGGGTCTTGAAGATGACAAAGCCCTAACAGTTTGTGAAAATTTTAAGCCTTAATCCCCTTAGGCATGCAACTAAAATCTGAATTAAGCTAAGAATAGCGTGGAGTATTATAGTTCAGGTTAATAACTGTAGAAAAGACTATTTAACTTTAGCCTAAAAGGTTGGGGTGTTACAATGTTGGTCATCCATTGAGATATTTCTGACATAAATGCTATGAAATGAATTCTTGAGAGCAAGTTTGATATGAAAGACTATGGAGTTGCAGATGTGATCTTAGGAATAAGAATCCATAGAACTCCTCAAGGGTTAGCACTGTCACAGTCTCATTATATCAAGAAAGTACTTGACAAGTTCAAGTATTTGAAATTTAGTATTGCCTAGACTCCATTGGATGTGAGCTTCGTACTTCAGAAAAATAAAGGTGAAAGTGACTCACAGTTGGGGTACGCAAGAGTGTTGGGATATTTAATGTATATAATGAATGGTACATGACTAGACATAACATGTGTTATTAGTAAGATGATTCAGTACATGAGTAGTCACAATAAAACTCATTGTATGGCAATGAAAAGACTTTTGGGTTATTTTAAATACACTTAAGACTATGTTTTTCATTATAATAAATATCCCATAGAACTTGAGGGATATAGTGTTGCAAATTGATCACTGGATCAAATGAAGTAAAATCCATGAGTGGATATGTATTTACTATAGGTAGAGGAGCAGTCTCTTGGAAATTGTCCAAACAGATATGTATTACTTGATATACAATGGAATCAGAATTTATTGCATTAGATAAAGAGGGTGAAGGAGAAGAATGGTTTCGAAATTTCTTGAAAGATATTTCTTATTATCCCAAACCATTGGCACTAACATATATAAACTATGATAATCAAGCGGTAATAGATAGGGCAGGGAGCATGATGTACAATGGTAAATCTCATCACATAAGATGAGGACGTAATATCATTAGAGAACTTCTCTCTAATGGAATTATCACTGTTGACTATGTGAAGTCAAAGTATAATATGTTGGATCTACTTAAAAAAGGCCTATCTAGAGAGTGAGTTGAGAGAATATCAAAGGGATTGGGTTTATAGCCTAGGATAAGTCAGTATAATGGTAACTCTACCTAGCAGACTGGAGATCCTAAGAGCTAGGTTCAGGAAGATCAAACAAAATTCTGTCTGATTGGTTCAACATTATCAATATACCCAACTCATTCTCATGATGTAGACAATGTTTAGTAAACACGGATAAGCCTTATGGTGTGAAGTCTTTTAATGATTATCTAAATTTGGTAGATTTGACCAAATAGTTTAATCTATAGGATTGAACATTTAGAAATCACCTATACGAGGGCGAAGTGGAAGCCGCTTCAAGAAGAATGTTGTTAAAGCCCTATTCTCTAAATTCTCATGAAATCGCGATGTTTTCATGGCTGAAACAAACAAAATTGTGAGAACCATAAGTGGTAAAAGGTTGGTTGTGTGACATGCGTTGTCTAGTTGTAAATTAAAGCTTGACGGTTCAAAGATATCAAATCTACCGATTGACCGAGTGTATCTGATGCATGTTCACTACGAAAAGTATAAAGAAAAACCCACTTATCTAGATGCAATCAGCCTTTTCTTGATGATCACATACTTTTCCGTATTGTTTACAAAGAATAGTCATTCCTCATTAATGTGTTGGTTTGTTAGGTTCAAGTTAAAAGTGTGAATGGAAAATAGAGGGAACTAAGTAGAGGTAAAATAAGATAACACTTAAAAAGGAAAGTGTACTAAAAATAAGGAAAGTCTACTAATTCTACGACATTGGTGGGAGAATGAAACTTTCATTTGTACATATTAAGAAACACAAACTCTACATGGTAAGTGAGGTAAGAACCAAGAGGTGCCTTGCGCCGTCATCGTCGTTGATCGCTCAACTCAGCTTTGGCTTCTGATTTGGATTTGGATAATAATCGATCGATGAGATTAATTTTTTAGATAAAATTTATTTGAAACATAGGGGAAATCCTGTCTGAAAATTCAGAGAAAAAATGTAATATTTTTTTTCTCCATGAACGTGCATGTATGCAGTGCAGAAACGTGAAATGCCGCCTCAAAAGGGATGCAACCCTTTGAGAAAAAGACACCTTATTTTGGAAAATGGGTAACTATTCAAATGGTTGGGAATGTTCAGAAAAAGACACAATGTTTTGAATAGACAAACATGACTTTTCCAAAGGATACACTTTTCTGGTGAACCATTGCTACCTTTCGAAAGGGGCACTTCATGGCTATATAAACCTGTTTAGTAACAAAAATTTTCTACATTACAAACACTTCTTGTCTTCTAAAAAAACACTATGTGATCATATCTCGTTGAGTGAGTTCAAAGAATATGATAGTTTAAGGTGCCGCTACTGTTGCATTGTAAGCCATTTTATTTTGGGAGGAAAATTTTAGAACCTTGGGTACTTGAGGGGAATTATTTCCATAAGGACACTCCATGAATTTGGAGGACATGGCTTTATTTCAATTTCAACATATTTTTTTAAGGATAACACACTTCTTTGATAGTTTGTATTGAAGGTGTTGAAAAACTTCATGTTTTCTTGAAAAAATCTTAAACTTGTATTGAAGTTTAGTGTACAAGCATAAAAATTTTGTTTACCCAAAAAAATAGACTATAAATAGGACTTCTCTTTCATTCAGTAGGTAGTTATTAATGAATTATGAATGTAAACACTTGTGAAAGTGTGAGGCAAGCTTAAATTAGCTCATGGTAAGGGTGAAATTGCTTGTGTTGATTTATTATTTAGAAAAGTGGGTTGCTCGGAAATGGAGTTCCCTTAAGGTCTACATAGGAGATTGGTGCTTTGTTTGACATTGCATACATGGTTAGGGGATTGATACACCCTTAGTTTGGTATTCATCCATTCATTGTGTCTATTTATTTATTTCTTTCAATCTATCCCTTTATTTTTCATATTCGTATCTTAGTTTAGTTTTTGATTTCGTACTTCATTTGTGTATCATTTGGCATCAGAGACGAGCTTGATTTCATTCCTACGAAGTTAATCTTGGGTTTGTTATCTTGAAAATCCACAAAAAAAAGTGTCAAATCAAAAATCCCCAAAAAGTCACTATTCACATTTTTAGACATAGGTCAAAATTTGGATTTTTGATCTTGTGTTTTTCTTGTGTTTATATTGTTAGAATTATGTTCTGTAACACTATATGAGTCTATAAAAAATCTGAGTTAAATCGTAGCTTATTTAAGTGTTCTATCTTTGTTGGAAGCTTCGGTTGAATAAGTTTGATGTGAATTGAAAAATCTCCAAAATTGTAATGAATTTTAGCTAAATGATATTTTGAATGAGTTTATAAGGTTGAAAAGTGCCTACGTTAAAAATTTAAACTCTTTCTGAGCTTCGGAGAAAAAGTTAGTGCTCTTGGTATTCTTGAAGACATTCAAATCTCCAAGTTGAATCTTCATCAAAAGTTGTTGTTTGATCCAACATAAAGAAAGAAAATTGGTGAAATAGTGTTTATCCTAAATCATCCAAGAAGATTCCAAGAATATTCTGAGGTGAGGACAAAAGGGGGAGACCATTTGGAAGTACAAGTGTTAGTGCAAGCTGTTTTTCGGCCAACTTACTTTGCAAGTGCCTTGGAGATGCGCCCAAGGTGTTTCAAAACCTCAAAAAGTAGCTGGCCCTCTATGATGTATCCAAGCTACCTTGGAAATGCACCATATCTGATAGACATATCACCATCTCCCAACGCAAATCAAGGCCCAAACACAAATTTTAAGCCTTCAAACTCAATTTAACACTTTAATTACTCATTTTGGTTAAAGTTTGATTCTTTTATTTCAATTTCTTGATTCCTAATGCATTATTTCAATTATTAAAATACTAATCAACTAGTAATTCATCTACTAAGTTGATTGATTAGTTCTTGAGTCCTTTTCTTTAATTGTCCTATTTCTTTCTAGTTTTTCTCTTTTTCAATTCGTTGTTAGTTCTTGATTCAACTATGTACACAATTTTTACTTGATTATTCAAACAAGAATCTATTCCGATCTCAAGACACAATGTTACCAAGCATTCTCATTAGAGTATCAATGACTTATCAACGCTTGTGATGCCAATTGAGAGACAAACTAAAGGTGTGAACTTTGAGAGCTTTTGAGGTTGATTTTTTAACTTTGACTAGTTTTTTTTTTGTTTTTGTTTTAGGATTTCTATTTTTAGGAACAATGGCTGCAGAAGGTGAAACTATGTAACCCTTGGATAACCACTCAACAAGTGCTATTTAAGTGGCCCTTGAAACTCTCAACCACAAAATTGATTCCATGGATGCTAAGACAATTTCACTTGGTGTGAGGATGTATAACATGATATATCGTCTAAACTTTCCTAAATCCACCCTTCCCTTTTCACTGAACTTATAAGCTTCCTTGAGTGTACATATTCAAAATACCTTCCCTAAACTACCCCAAACTCCACTAAACCAAGGTCAACCTAATCAAGTTGAGGATAAAGTAGAAGAGGAAGCTAAGAATGAGGAAAATAACTTTGCTCAAGACGAAGAGTTGTGTGAGCCAAGGGTTGAATTTAATGAGGGATACATGGAACACTTAGTTGTGGAACTTGTCAAGCCTAAGCCTTTATTACATGCTAACTATGGAACTATCATTTTGCCTAGTACAAATACTTCTCTCTTACAGGTTCATGAGCTAATTCTTCCCAAGGAGGACTTAAAGAAGACCTCTCATGAGCATAAGTTTGAAGGCCTAAATAAGTTCTTATTCAAGGACTCCAAGGTTGATTAAGACTTGACTCAAAGGAGGAACCTAATCAAACTCCTATGGGTCGATGGATACTTTATGAAAAGGAGTGAAACATCTAACCCCATGGATCATAGGATTAGGTTACCTAACAAAAAAATTCCTACAAAGAGGTAAAAGGAGCAAGCCTAGTGGCCCAAGTTAATGCATGGAAGTAAAGGTCCTTGTAAAGAACCTATGGCTGACAAGAGAACAAATTCAAGGCATTTCTTCCAAGGTATGTAACTATTGGAGACATGATGATATTTTTCTTATATTGAATAGACCGTTGAAATTGACTGAAATCATATCACACCACGAGAGTATTAGTGCCTTCATGATTCCTTTATGGTGTTTGCCTTTGGTGCTTGAATTTTGTGGGCCTAACAATCTTAATACCCAATATATTTGTTGTCTTAGGAATAGTCCTTGGTGTGTACTTGATGTAGACGTTGGTTTCCTAATCTGTGTCACACTTGTGTGGTTGGACAAGCTGATGTAATAGGAAGGACTATTGGGAACATTTTAAGTTCCATGAAAAAAATTCACCCAACTTCTTAGGTTTACCCTTTGGCTTGGAGTGAATTGTCTTTTCATAGATTCTCTAATTCCTTTAATAGCATGATTCCATTGGTTAGTGCACTGCTTGAGGAAATTTGCTTGAAGAGAAAAGATGCCATGTGCTTCAAAAGTCTTGTATTATCTTACTGTAAAACATGTTTGAGGGTAATTTTAAAGAGAATGGTGTCCTTAACTCTTTTCTTTTCTATGTTTTTGTTTATGATAATGACCATATTTGTGTTGAAAATGCATTTTTTGTAAACATGGGTTGTCTTGGAAGGAAGGGTAAAGTGCATCCTAATGAATTGACTCATTCATTGGTTATTCCAACATCTATTGACTTGGTTATTAAATTTCTTGAGTACCTTTATACTCTTATGTATGGAAGCACCTTGGGTGGGACTCATCTTCTTCATACCTTTCTTTACTACCTCTTTGCATTTGATGACATCCATGTTGATGTTTGATTTATTTTAGATAGAGGTGGGAGTTCATGGATATGGTCTTATGGTGAAATAATGAAAAACTTGTGTCTTACAACCTTGGTAGTTTTCTTGTTTCACAAGGCTTCTTATATCTAACACCTTTGTGTAGTGCATGATGAATTCATTTTATTGATAACAAAGGATCGTTTGTTGTATGTCAAATATGTACCTCCTTGGCGTGGTTGTTTTGATTTTAACCCTTGTGCCAACCCTCGTACCATGAGGAAATATTGGTTGTGTTTTGTTTTCTTGTGTTTAAATGTTGTATATTCGAGGACAAATCTTCTTCAAGAAGGAGAGGATGATACAATCCAAATGGCATCTAGGTTGCTCGAAAGGATGCTTATGGGTCAAGTGACACTTGATGACTTCTTGAAGGGTATAAAAATGTGTCCATTGGATGATTATGATGATCAAAGAGGATAAAGGGATGTTAGATAGGCCAAGGGAAGACAAAACGAGGCTAGAAAGCTCCGAGAAGAGGAAATGTGCCCCATCCACTTTGGAGGTGCGTCCAACCTGCTCTAGATCCGCTAGAGCGAGACAAAACAGCCCACCATACCCTTGGGGTGCGCCCCATATGCTCTATGAATTCTCAAGAATGTGTTTAATGGGCTTTTATGTTTAGTATTTCCTAAATGGGTCACTTTTGGGCCCATATGATGCAATAACGTAGCCTAGACTATAAATAGGACATCTCTTTTATTAAGTAGGTAGGTATTGATGAATTATGAAAGTAAACACTTGTGAAAGTGTGAGGCAAGCTTGGATTATCTTGTGGCAAGCATGGAATCGCTTTGTTGATTTATCGTTTAGAAATGTGGGTTGCTCGGAATCCAATTCCCTTGAGGTCTACAAAGGAGATTGGTGCTTTGTTTGAAATTGAATAGAGGGTTAGGGGATTGATATACCCTTAGTTTGCTATTCATTCATTCATTGTACATCTATTTCTTGCTTTCTATCTATCCCTTTGTATTTCGTATTCGTATTTTAGTTTAGTTTTTGATTCCGTACATTTTTCGTATATCACTTTCCAAGGAACTCTATGATATTGTGGCACTAGGAGGTACATTGCTTTTATGGAGAAATTTCAGTCCTGTATCACAGATAGTCTTGTCTCGAGGTCACCTAGAATAGAATCAGCTTGAAAAGCATGTTGTTTGGACTCTACCACCTTCCTGATTACCCATTTAGCATTAGCAAGGAGTGGTGAAGCCACCTGATTCATAAACAGTCCTTTTTTCTCAGAGATGGCCCATAATTATTTTAGGACTGCTTCTTGATTCCACATTGCTAACTTCAATACATTTTGTCCACCAGCTGCTTTGTGTGTGCATACTTTTTCCTGAAATATAAATGCCTTTTTGGAAATAAGTTGAGACCTTATCTATAGGAATGTTCTGCGCACTCCCAAAATCAGCTTTATGATCTTCTTGGTAATATAAAGATCTATACACAGTAAGTCTAAAAGCCAAACATGATGGATATATAAGTTACAGCCTTTGTGCGTGGGAAAGCAGTTTGGCTGACCAACATGCTACTAATTTATATATTTATTTATGTAAAGAACACAAGTTGCATACAAGATTGAAAGGAAGATCGATATCTGATTATGATTGTGTGCCAATATAAATGTGTTTCCAGTGATGATCTTGCACGACTTTTACCTACGTACTGTCCTCCTGATTAGATACTGATACTATATCACTTCTATGCTCAAAATTCCATCTCTAATGAACTGTACCAACTTTTTTTTAATTCATTGATTAAGAAAAAAAAGCTATTGCTCACTGATAATGGGAACAAGAACACCATGAATGATTCGGGTTTATTACTTTGACATTCTTTAGGAGGAACACATTTCGATTATAGTGATGGCCTAAGTGATACCAAACAGTATCTAAAAGAGCACGAAAATAGTCCACAATCACACAAACAGTCCATGCGCATAAGACATTAAACGAAAACATCAAACACAAACTTAAACGATAAAGAATATAAGTAACTTAACGCAAGGAGAACTCATAATGCAGCAACTCAAGAGTGTATTAATACTCTAAAACCTCTACAAAATAAGTTAAAAAGCACCACATTCTTGCGGAACACAAGAGGAGCTCGGTTCACTCAAGCACTCTCGTTTCTAGCCGTTTCACAACACAAGTGGAACCTTTCACCTGTGATGTTCAATGTTTGGTGGTGTACTCTCTTCTTCAGAGGAAAATGGTGTTCAATATTACAAGTATTTTCAAGAAAAATGACTAACTAAAGAGAACAAGACTAAAGAAACACCTTAAATAGTCTTTACAAAAAGGATGGCAAAAGGACCCCTTTGCCCTTAACGAAAGGGGTTGGTGTGGAGTTTTTGAGGCAGCCATGGGGTGTATTTTGGTCCCCTAATATCATCCCCCACATGTCAATACGTACACTCCCTTGGGAGAGTTTGCAACAAGATCAACCGTGTCCATTTTCATAAACACGCCTTGAAGCCTTTGTAATTCTCGAGCTTGACTTCTAGTAAATGGTCTCGAGCCTGTGACACCCGTATCATCGCCTCAATCTTGATAGTAGTTTGACCTAAAAATCATGGGTTCTTCATCTTCAATTATATCAATCCGTAAGAGGTCACACACGTTGAACGTGTTATGCACTTGGTGTTCCGGTGGTAAGTCGATCTTGTAAGGATTATCCTTGATTATTTCAAGAACTTGGAATGGACCGTCACAGCTTGGCAGAAACTTTCCCTTTATTTGGTTGGGGAACTGGTCATTATATAGGTGTACCCACACCCAATTTCTCGGCTTAAGTACAAGACGTCTTCTCCCTTTGTTGACTCATTTGGCCACCTCTTGCTTCTTCTTCTCAAGTTGTATCCTCACTTTCTCATGAAAGCTTTTTATTGCTTCGACCCTCTTGTTTCCATCTAAGCTAATAACAACACCACTTGATAAAGGAGTTAGATCCAAGGGGGTTAGGGGATTGAAGCCGTAGACACATTCAAAGGGCGTAATGCCCGTACTCGATTGGATCACTCGATTGTAAGCAAATTCTATGAGAGGTAGGTGATCTTCCCTAGATGTCAACTTACCTTTAACCATGGAAAGTATCATGAAACCCAAGGTTTGATTCACTACTTCCATTTGGTCATCAGTTTGTGGGTGGCAAGACGTAGAAAACAACAATTTAGTTCCGAGCCTACTCCACATTGAATTCCAAAAGTGACTAAGGAACTTAGAATACCTATCACTTACAATGGTCCTTAGGATGCCGTGTAACTTAACAACATTTTCAATAAACGAAGAAGCTACACTAGCCGCATCTTCACAATTTTTGCACGGAATAAAGTGTGACATTTTGGAGAAATGATCAATGACAACAAAGATGCTATCCCGACCCTTTTGAGTCTGTTGCAGCCCCAACATGAAATCCATAGAAATATCAAACCATGGGTGTGATGGAGTGGGAACTGGGGTGTATAACGCGTGAGAAAGGAGCCTCTTCTAAGCACTCCTACAATCCATGCATTGGCCGTAAATTTTGACAACATCTTTGCACATCCTTGGCCAATAGAATTGGTCCTCCAATATTCCAAGGGTCTTATAAATTCCAAAGTGACCCATGAGATCGCCATCGTCTGCCTCCCTTACAAACAACTCTCTCCATGAGCTAGAAGGTACATACAACCGTCTCCCTCGAAACAAGAACCCATCAAACATGGCATAAGGACTTGACTCTAAGGGCCTCCTTTCCCTACCCACGACTTCACTTTCTCTAAAGATAGGAGCGAAGTAAGGGTCCTTGAGATACAAAGACTTGAGGCTCTCAAACTCCATTATCTTGGACGACAAAGTGGACACAATAACATGCTTTCTAGACAATGCATCGACTACCACATTATCTTTCCCTCTTTTATATTGAATCACATAGGGAAAGGTTTCAAGAAATTCAATCCATTTGGTATGCCATTTGTTAAGTTTATCTTACGCCCAAAGGTTCTTTAAGGATTCATGATCCATTTGGATTACAAATTCCTTGGGCCAAAGATAGTGTTGCCAATTGCCTAATGCTCTAACCAAGGCATACAACTCCAAGTCATACGTAGAGTAGTTTAGAGTTGCTACTTTGAGATTTTCACTAAAATAAGCAATGGGCTTTAAATCTTGCATCAAAACAAACCCTATGCCTACTTTACTAGCATCACATTCATCTTCGAACATCTTATCAAAGTTAGCCAATTACAACAATGGTGCCGAAATGAGCATAACTTTCAAGGTCTTAAAGGCCTTAGATTGCTCCTCACCCTACTAGAAAGGTTGATCGTTTCGGATGATTTCGGTCAAAGGGGTGGCAAAGTTACTAAATCCTTTGACGAACCTCCTATAAAAATTTTCCAACCCGTGGAAGCTCTAAACTTCACCCACAGTTTTTGGGATTGGCCAATCTTTAATGGTGGTTATCTTGGATTCGTCTACCTCCACTCCCCTCGAGCTTTCAACAAATCCCAAAAACACAACTTTATCAACACCAAAGGAGCATTTTTCAATGTTAGCATACAACTTTTCTTTCCTAAGAACATCAAACACACTCCTTAGATGCAAGACATGATCATTAAGAGACTTACTATAAACTAAAACGTCATCAAAGTACACGACCACAAATTTACCAATAAACGGCTTTATCACATGATTCATTAGCCGCATAAAGGTACTACGAGCTTTGGTAAGACCAAATAGCAAAACCCTCCACTCATATAGACCAAATTTGGTCTTGAATGCTGTCTTCTCTTTATAACCCGGTTACATACAAATTTGGTGATATTCGCTCCTAAGATCAACCTAGAAAACACAGAAGGGCAATTTAGTTCGTCAAGCATATCATCTAGCCTAGGAATAGGATGATGATACTTTATTGTAATTATATTTATGGATCACTATTCCACACACATTCTCCATGTCCCATCCTTTTTCGGCACAAGCAACACCGAGATCGCGCATAGACTCATGCTTTCCTTGATGTATCCTTTGTTGAGGAGATCCTCAATTTTCCATTATAGTTCCTTTGTATCCGTGGGTTTTCTCCTATAAGCTGGCTTGTTCAATAATTACGACCCTAGAATAAAGTTGATTTGGTGCTCGATTCCTCGAAGTGAAGGAAGTCCTTGCGGCAACTCACTTGGGAACACATCATCAAATTCCTGTAAAACATTAGAAATAAAAGACGGGATAGGGGAAGTTGATGGGTTATCATTCAAAACATGTGCCAAAAGTATCATGGGAGTAGTATCATCATACTATTTGAAGAGGTCACCCCCTCTACCTGTGGGTTCGTTCTATTTATTTCCCTTTCTTGGAAAATTCTTCATTTGTTGATGTGCCTCACACACTTGTGATGGTGATAGTGGTCGGAGTTTGTACTTTTGGCCTTTGAACTCAAAGGAATAATAGTTGGTTCATCCATCATGCTTGGTCGACCTATCATATTGCCATGGCCGACCCAACAAAAGGTTACAAGCATGTATAGGAATGTTGTCGCAAAGTACCTCATCCTCATAATTTCCAACCTTGAACCGAATCACCGCTTGATGAGTCACCTTCAACTCTCCGAAATCATTTAACCATTGGAGTCTATACGGACTCGTATATGGAGTAGTTGGACACTTCAAGTGATTTACCATCGAGGCACTATCTATATTAGCACAACTTCCGCTATCAATAATCAAGGAGCACACACTCCCCTTAATAATGCACTTAGTATGAAAGAGGTTTTCCTGTTGCTAGGATCATCCAACGCTTTGCTAATCATGACTCTCCATACCACATAGTTAAGTACTTCAAGTTCACCTTATTGAGGCCAATCCTCCTCTTTCTCATCATCACTAGGCCTCTCAGCCTCTCCTCCCTCTCCATCTTGAGAGACTTTTTCATTTTCATCCTCTTCAAGTCCCAATTCTTCCCTTATGAAATTCAATTTCTCTTCTTTTAATATCATATTTCTTCGATTAGGATACTCACTAGACTTGTGTCCCCATCCATGGCATTTGAAGCATTGTATCTCTTGACATTAAAAGAAATATTTGGCTTGCCCTCAAGCCGTGGAGGAGGTGGTTGATCACTCTTGCTCACGGATGGAGGGGTCTTGATTGGTTGTTGCTTGGATTTGTTCCACCCCAAATATGAGGGAACCACTTCTCTCCCCTTGGTCTGACCCGAGGGCCTTTTGATAGGCTTTGGTTTTGTTGGTCGACCTTTTCTTGTTCTCTCGTTCAATCTCTAAAGCCGCTTGAAAGATCCCTTCAATAGTTTCAAACTTATGAAGTGTCATATTTGTAGAGATTTCCTTATTTAGGCCGACCTTGAACCAGATGGTATCGTGGCTAAATTGTTCTCCTCTATGATCAAGTTTCAAGATGAGTTGTTGAAACTCATCATAGTAAGCTGCCACACTTTTGTTTTCTTGCTTCATGTTGTACAATTTTGCAAGGAGTTCATGTTGATAGCTTTTGGAAAGGTACCTTTGCCTTATAATATACCTTAATCAAAACTAAGGAGGGGGTTTCTCCTCAATAATTACGTTGCCAAAGTGTTTGACATACTCCCACTAGGTGGTAGCATATCCCTCAAAATAAGCAATGGCGTAGCAACTCTTTTTCTCCTCCGTGAGATCATTCACATAAAAGACTCACTCAAATGCGGATTCCCATGTGAGAAACTCTTCGGGATCACTTTCTCCCTTAATGATCGAAGCCCCATTGTGATAGTGTTGAGGCCAATATCCCTTTCCCGAACACCTTGGACGCGCCTACCTTCAAGCCCTCGGTTTTTCATTGGTTCTATCTTTCTACCTCTTATTCTCTCTTCCATCAAATAAGGATCATCATACATTCCATATCCTCCCCTTTGGTTCTCCCTCACAAATCCCTCTCCTTGCATTGATGAGTTTTGGACATTTGGAATTTGGTATGGTGGATTGGCATTTAGTGGTGGAGTTCTTTGGATTGGCTGATTTTGGTTTAGAGGATTCAGATTTAAGGGTGGCATTTGGGTTCCATGTCCGTCATGTGGGACTTGGCGATGTGTGGAATGGCTTGGTCCATTAAGGCCTTGTCCTTGTGAGTAATAGTTGGCTTGAGGTATGGCGTTTGGTGGATACACTGTTTGGTGCATGGCTTTGGGGGTAATGGTTAGGGATGTGTTTTGAGAAGTTGAGGGTCGAGAGCTACGTTGTCTTTCTACCCTTTCTAGTCGTCCACTAATAGAGGCCACTTCCAATCCCAACTTATCAAGATCCGTATTCACTCTAGCCATGTCCCGAGACAAGGATATAAGATTAGCCACAAGAGCATTCAAAACATTTTGGTCCATAGTTTGTGCATTGGAAGTTTTGGGTTCCATGTGTAATGGTTCCATTTGCCAATGTACCTACAAAACAGACAAATTTTAGTTTAAAATATCCTCACACACTTCATACTTGGCTTCCTTACTTAGCCCTTCAAGTATTGTAAGTCAGCTATCAATCCTTGAGTGCTTAGGAATGAGTCTACTCTTGAGTTAGAATGGATTTTGGTCTTGAAGACTCAAGAAAGTTTCATACGCACTTGAACCAAGAACAACTACGAATGGTAAACGAGAAAAGCACCACAAAGAACATTGACACAAAGACGTACTCGAAAACTAGTTCACAATTTAGTAAGTTGTTACTTAGTTGCTAACTAGTGTAGGAGTCAATAGAAATAAAATTAATAGAGACAAGGAAAGAAACTTAGAAGGTCCTATGACTTGAGTTTTGTTGTTGATATGGCCCACAATTTTATTTTGGCCGTTTGGTGTTGTTGTTTTGTTGAAGTTTGATGTTGTCCAATTTGAATGATTCAATTTTTTTTGTTTAGTTAGGCTTTTTCAGTTTTTAGAGTGAAAGACAAGGCCTTGGACTCTTATTTTCAAAGGCCAAAAAGGTGTCAATAAACTTTTCACCAACTTACACCAAAATGGCAAAACACCTTTTTGCTTTGGCTTTGTCCCTTTCCACTTTTGGTTCTTCTTGAAAAAGGCTTTGACACACTTTTTGTAAGGGAGCTTTTGGAAGGTCTTTTGTTGATTTGCTTCTTTGGTTGTTGTCTTGAAACTATTTTCAAGACAAGCACAAGACTTAACCTCTCTCTTCCCCTTTTCAAATCAAACATACCTTTTGTTGAACATTCACCTCAGAAACATTATGAACAATAATAAGAAGACTTATGAACAATAACAATATTCAAGCAGTCCAACCCTTCAACAACACTAAACAAAGGCTCAAATCTTGGACCTTAAACTCAAGTGTGATAAGGAAACAACAAGCTAACACACGAAACTACAAAGACAAGCCAAATAACACCTAAATCTAGACACTTTTCGGCCAAACACTAGTCACCAGATAACACCCTTTTTTTTTCAACTACAAGAGCCCAAAATTGGTGGTGTAAGAACCCGACCAGCCTTCGCTCTGATACCAAATAATACCAAACGGTATCTAAACAAGCACGAAAACAGTGCGCAATCACACAAACAATCCACATGCATAAGACATTAAACGAAAACAACAAACACAAATTTAAATGATAAAGAAGATAAGTAACTTGACGCAACTCATAATGCAGCAACTAAAGAGTGTATTAATATTATAAAACATCTACAAAATGAGTTAACAAGAACCACGTTCTTACGGAACACAAGAGGAGCTCGGTTCACTCAAGCACTCTCGTTTCTAGCCGTTTAACAACACAAGTGGAGTCTTTCACCTGTGATGTTTAATCTTTGGTGGTCTACTCTCTACTTCAGAGGAAAATGGTGTTCAATATTACAAGTGTTTTCAAGAAAAATGACTAACTAAAGAGAACAAGACTAAAGAAACACCTTAAATAGTCTTTACAAAAAGGATGGCAAAAGGACCCCTTTGCCCTTAATGAAAGGGGAGGGTGTGGAGTGTTTGGGGCAGCCTTGGGGTGTATTTTGGGCCCCTAATGTCAGCCCCCACATGTCAGTACGTACACTCCCTTGGTCGAGTTTGCAACAAGCTCAACCACGTCCATTTTCATAAACACGCCTTGAAGCCTTTGTAATTCCCAAGCTTGACTTCTAGTAAATGGTCTCAAGCCCGTGATACCTGTATCACTAAGTGACGTTCCTTTGGCTCCAGCTGGAGAAAGCGTCGAAGCTCTAGCATCCCCGGGCAGCCACAGGTATTTTAGTTCTCAGTAAACTCAATTAATTAATGCTATTTGCGTCAGTTCAGCAAATCATTTTGGATATATGAGGGGTGTATGATAATTTTTATTAGCTTGCTACAATTTTTGGCATTCAGTATGAGAAGAAGAGATAAGGAGAGAACTGATTTCTTTATTATCAACTAATTGAACAAATAAAAAATACATAGTACATTGTGTATATGAAACTAAACTAACCCACTAAAGAATGACAGCTGGATGTCACTAATACTAACGATTAAGACTAATTAATAGAAAAACATAAAGTGGAAAAACAATAATAGAAAGAGCAAAACCTTAATTTTACATGCTAATTTAAATTACTAAATATCTCAGTACCCCCTCAAGTGGGAGGTGAGGGGATCACAGCCAACTTGCTGAGAACAGAAATATGCTTAACTCCTGTGATGGCTTTGGTTAGGATATCAGCCAGTTGGTTGCTAGTGACAAAATGATGTAAGTGAATTGAGGCCACTTGAATCTTGGATTGGAAAAAATGACAATCAACCTTGATGTGTTTGGTACGTCCATGAAACACATGATTTCTAGGAATGTGAAGCGCAGCTGAGTGTCAAAAAAAAATGGGAATCGGACCTAAAGAAGGGAGAGTCAACTCATCAAATGAATTGTGCAACCATACCAGTTCTGCTACCACTTTCTTCAATAATCTATATATAGCTACTGCCAAGGAATGTGAAATAGTCTCTTGTTTCTTGGACTTCCAGCCGATTGGACTATAACCTAGGAAAACAATCGAGCTTGTGACCAACTTTCTGGGATCAGAGAAAGCTGCCCAATCTGATTTGCATAGTCTTGATAGTGAAATTAGCATATTGGACAGGACCCCATGAGTAGGATCTTTCTTAAAAGTATCTTAACATGTGAACAGTTCCTTGAAAGTGAGGCTCTCTGGTCCTGCTTAAACTTACTAAGATGCTGAACCCCATAGGTAATATCTAATCTTATAGTAGTAAGAAATTCAACTTCTGCAGAAGCTTCCCGTAGTGTGTAGGATCAGATAATGGGGCACCGTCTTTGGCTTTAAGATCAAATTTGGGATCATTTACAGGATAACTGAGATTAGAGTATCTGAGACAACGAAATTCTTTAAGAAAACATCAGGGATGATATGATGTTTTTTGCAAAGGAGGCATAGAAAGTGGATGAGGGATGTAGGTTAGACAGACTAGTTGCTAACTGTGTTAATTTGGAAATGTAGTCATGTAAGTAGGCTAGAGTCTCATGCTCCCTGTGAGACCTCCTAGGGTTCTGGTGATGTGGAACAAGGACGAATCAGCCAAATTAGGTCTCCATTCGTGCTAACTGTGAGAAGTATCACTCTGCATATGACGATCAAACAAAAAAATTGTGATCTTAGATGACGCTACGAAGTTGGAAAAATTGAAGACAGGAAATCATATAGACAGTTCCCGTAGGTCGATACCGTGTATAGTGCTAGAAGGAATTGAATACTACAAGAACTTCCACGGTGAATCCCAAGCTCAGTCCTTAAAGGCCACCTAGAAGGAGAAGAAGGGATATGGGGAAAAAGTTATTCCTCTATTATAAGCAGAATTGAGCAGATGAAAAATAATGATAGCAAGATACAGCTGGATGTCATGAATCCAAATGGTTAAGACTATCTCCATAATAGCGAAGAAAGATCTGGTTCAATAGACTGTATCTCATTCTTCGATTATATAAGGAATTACTTGAATAATTGCACAGTTCTACCTTAGCTGTTTCGATGTTGTCACAATCCGAGCCAAAACCTTTGACATGGCATGCACCCGATACTATTGCTCATACTAGCAAACATTCTGCCATATCACATGAGCATACTTCTAATATAAATGAATAAAGCAAAAATAATAAAAAAATTTATTTAAGATTCCTCAAGGGATAAAACTTTCACCCAAGATCATTAGCACCACATCAGTCCAACGATACTAACAGTTATGACAAATAGAGACTGAAAATTACAAAATCTGCCCGACAATTAAACCAATTTATGAAGCTTTTAACGAGCAACAATGACCGCTGGTACAAGGCACCAGCATACCCCAATATTGGAACAAACATAAGTAAATCATAGTATCTAAAATTTCTCTCAGATAGAAAGGAGGCTCATCAATGGGCAGAAGATAGAGATCCTAACGATGCGCATGGTCACGGACTTGATAACCTGAACCTACCTCATGAAACGATGTAGCGCCAAAGACGGTCAATACGTGGAATGTATTGGTATGTAAAACCTTTCAAGGAGAATAATGAAACAAGAAATTATAATGTAAATAAAATTCAAATTTATGTAATGACACGATGGAAAGGAATGAGAGTATGAGCTGAATTAGTAACTCATAAAGTAAGGTAAATTGAAGTCTCTAATTATTTGTGGGAGTAAGTGGTGAACTAACATTAAACCACCATGTAAGCGCATGAATTCTGATCTCGGCCTGATCAGCTACTTCATCCTATACCTTGCCGGGCATAGGGTGACACGACATGATTTTCTAGCAAGGATCTATAATTATCCCCTTTCCTGACACATGTAAACGAGTCATTCGACTTGCGGAATAACCTCTATCCTACGTTGGCAAGCGTAATTTTGAGCATTTATCATTTAGACTTATGCCTTCTCGGTCAACCAACCAACTCTCTTAAGCTCATAGTGTTATCTTACTATTCATGTTCATAGATTAGCCATATTAGGCTCATATTCATGGTTTAGCCACTTTAGGGCTCATGCCTGAGTTTATCCAACTTCGGTTCATTTTTGAGATTGAGCAACCTTAGGCTCATAATCAAGTATTATAATCATTAGGACTCATGGGAGGTAGAATCATAATTCATTAAGCCATATTAATCATAAGTAAAGGATTTACATAGCTTTATCAAGAGTGAGCTTTTAAAATGTACATGTTGTTTTCCACATAGCTTAAGATTTTAGAGATCATATTTGAAGGTAATGAAGACATTCTTGAAGAAATTTATAGTGCTAGAAGTCATATGGAACGAGTTATTGTGCCATTATTGTATAGTTATCTTCTTTGATTAGTGATCAACGTGCTAGCTTTACTAGGTTCATGTTAATATTTTAGCCTTTTTATGTGCTCACATTTGGAATTCAGCGACTTTGGTTTCATACATCATGAACAAACACTGTATTTTGGGAGAGTCATGAAAAGAAACATCTTACAACATTATAAAAACATTCCAAGTCATAATTTCCATAACACTTAATGAAACTAAAGAGGAAATTGAGGTGATCTAGTTGAGCTTCATGGATCATGGTTCATATCAATACAATAAGAGTTTCCAGTATGATGTCTTCTTAGCAACAAAATTAAAAATTCATGCTCTTTAGTTACAACAAAATCAACAGCCTAACCAAATGGGGAACGAAAGTTAGTTTGGAGTGTACTGCATGTGTAGCGATCTGGAATCGAGAGACCATTTATTTATGGGTTGTGACTTTGCAAGAACAATGTGCGACAGTTCACTTTTATGGAAACACAACAAAATATCTACAGCTACTACTTGGAAACAAACTTGCGAAATGGACAGTCCAAAATGCCAAAGACAGAACACAACAAGCCCAAATATTTAGAAAAGTTTATGTAGATTACGTGCAGGCTATATGGTTTGAAAGAAATAAGAGATTCTTTGAAAAGAAAGCTAGATACTAGGAAGTATAAATTAGATAGCTAGGAGTGTCCATTGACTATGGATTTGTAACTCTTTCAGCAATTTATAGAATAAATATTATTCACATAACATATAATATTCACAAAAAAGATTAATGGACCAAGATGTTATTTTTTTTAAAAAAAAAAGGTAACTTGAAACAGGGGACTAGATTAATGGACCAAGAATTTTTAAAACTCCTTCCACCATCATTATTTGACAGTAATCATAATTTGAGGAGAAATAAAACCAAGAGAAAACATAGAAGAAGTAATATTATATACTTTAAGCCGTTAGAGACACTAGAGATTGGGAAAGAGAAACTAGACTTGACTCTTGATTCAATTCTCTTGAATTCTTGAGAGATAAGTTTGATAGGAGAAGGATAATGAGGGGAGTTTGATGTGGGATAATGTATGAAAGCTAAAGAAACAAAGGGATTTTAAGCGTGTGAAGATGATAGAAGAAGAAACATCTGAAAACTGATGAATTGAAGGGTCTTAAGGGTTCGGCGTTAATTAAACGGGAAAAGACGAAACTGCCCCAGAAGGATCATACAATGCAGTGGGCTGAGATGTTACAGATTTTTTGTACATAGTTAATTATGTAGTAGTTGCTAGGGAGTTATTCACGGAATTGAAAAATGGCACAACCATTTCATTCTTGTTCGTGAATATTCATATAAATGTTTTTATATTTGGATCTTATTTTCTACTATCTACAAATGTTTTTGTCTTCCAATTGATCATTTTGAACTAACTTTTCCATATATCTTACAGGGGTTTTGCCAGTCTTCCAGAGCCATTCCTTAATCCGGAATGACATGCATATGTAGTGGTTCATGATGAAATAACATAGTTCTTGATTAATGCAAATAAAAAATAAGTGCCCCCACCATTTTGAATTGTTTGTTTTCCTTTTCTTGTTAGTCTATTTCAGAAAGAATAGTTGTTTCCTTTTTTCACAACTTTTTAATTCTAATTTTTCACGGCATATTTAAGAACACAAGAATAAAGAATATTTTGGTATATTCCACGCATCTTTAGTTTAAGACAATAAGATCAAATAGTCTTCATTACTTAAACTATGTGTCAAGTCAAAATCAGGCCAACAAGTTGAAACAGTTTCTTTTTCTGCAGCTGGAGTGCTTCAACTGTGTCTTTCATACATCTCTGCATCAAGCTCTCCATTTTTAATCATTTTCTTAGGTGCATTTAGTTTCATATAAGAAAATGTTCACTAACATATAATTAGAAGTCCCTACATAAAATGTTGTAAGTAAAAAATGAAGTTGCGTAATGCAAAGAAGCAAACATACCAACAGTTTATCCAGTATGGGTAGATGACCAAATTTTCTATATTCACGTTCAATGAAATTCATTTAATTAATGAAAATTTGTAATTTTTACTCAAGGAAAAAAAGACAACTCAACTTTTGAAAAGTTATTTATGTTACTTATTTACCATCTTTTTGGTACAGTTGAATTCGTCTGTGAGTCAAGAGCACATGATATGATCTTAGTTTAGGATTAGTAGTAAACGTTCACAAAAATATATATAATAAAAGACAAAGACAAATTAAATCGAAAGATCAAGAAAATAGGAGCAAATCTTTTAACATGGGTTGAGTAATAAATCCTTGTAAGTACAGATAAAGCGAGACCGAGCTCAAGTATGACAAAAAGGAAATAGTAAAAGCAACTAAAGGAAATATATAAAATGCTTAAGAACCAATCTAAATAAATTTTATTGTCTACAGCATAAGGATGAGATAAAATCATAGGCTTTACAATGGGAGGGGGTATCTATTTATAAGGTACAAGAGTTGCCTTTCTTCCAATGAGGTAACGTTCTTCTCTCAGCTTCTGGTACCACGTCTAGTGGTCTATATCTACTTTTGCTCAAGCAATTGGGTCCAGCACAATACTTTGTGTCTGACGCGGTATAGTTGCGAGTTACTTGCACACCTGAATGGCCTAACACACTGTCTTTTTTGTCGTTCATTTATAGGCAGTCTGCATTGCTAGTATTCTCAAGCTTCTATTTCCTTCCACGAATGAACATCTTCTTGTGTCGGGCTCATCCCCGCGATAACCTCCTCGTGGGCCAATTCATACCGTACCCGACCCAACTTGGTGTGGTCTATTCATAAGCTATTTTTACCTTATGTAGATAGTCCCTCCATTTCTCGTGCACAACATTAGTGTATCAAGAGACAAAAATGAATAATTTTCATTTGATTCCCTTCGACTTCTCGAGACTTCACCAACTAGGAAGGTATTTTTAATCTTGCCACTAGCTCCTTGAAGAAAATCAGATGTCGCACCACTCGATAAGTCTTGAAATGCAGACTAATGATCTCGACGTTGGGTTGTTGGTACTTTCAACTGAATAGATGTCTTCTTGTGAAGTCACCTCTTAATCCCTCTTTTGTTTACTCTTCTACTAATTATAAAGTTAGTCAAACTGACTACTACATTATTTGGAATATCTCTTCTTGGAACATCACAGTAGATCCTCTATTTTGACTTAGGTATACTATCGCACCTTTGGAGGATGGTCGTCCAATTGTTGTCCATGCGTGCTTCTTCTTTAGTAGTTCTTAGCCTATAATTTTTATACTCTTCCCACTTCTTTCTCCAACTTTAATGTTTCAATCATCTTAAGTCATGCAAACATCGAATAATTTAAGCATTCGCCCCTTGTTTTCTCTACTATCCATGCTTCATTCATGTTTCTAACAATGGTGATTCTTTCTTAGGTTTTCTTCTCAATCTATTAATGAGACTGAGGTAGGGACTATAGGAAAATCTTAAGGTAAGAATGATGAGTAATGCTTTTGCCAGTTACTCTTTACATTATCTGTGGCCTCCTTTTTCTCTACAGGAACTTGAAACTTCCATCGAAGGTTTAAGGATACTATATGGATCTTCATATTCTAGCGAGTTCTCTTTGGCCATTGATGAGAGACCTGGAATATGGAGAGAAAAGACCTCCCCTCACACTGAAAAGGTTAACCTATTGGGGGGCCTACCCTGGAAGTCCACTTCCTTCAGGGACTCTTCTATCTTATTGAGAGGTCGTTGATTGGCTATCGTCCCCACCAGAAGAAGCGGAGTCAGTTTTGAGAGCTCCTTATCAGTCATATATTTCGCCCAGAGGGTGTGTAAGATGTCTCACGCTGTAATTTGAGGATCCCCCATTTGCCTCCAAAAAGAGGTTCGGCCTAAAGGAAGTTCTTCAGCCAATCGGGAAGTACTCCTTCTACCAAATGTATGCTTAGTGTTGTCACGACCCAAGACTACCCCTAAAATTAAAATGGTACTTAGAACCATAAGTGATCCCAAGCTAACCTATGTACTGGCATAATTCCCGAGCAACTGATTAAAACAAATACAAAAGTTAAATTAATTTAGCAGAAGCATAACTGTGAGATAAGTTGTTTCAATGTATTACTATTCAAAGTTTACAACACTGTAATCTAACAGAAAAAGACACTTAAACTATGTATAATGACTCTGGCTGACCATCTATGCAACCTCTACTAATACTAACTATAGGTAGTTAGGACATGACCCCAACTATCCTAAATCAATATATAAAAATAAGAAAGTACAATACAAGAACTGCAACTGACTTGAGTCCTTGAAGTAAGAGAACTCATCACATGCTAGTTGGAAGCTATGAACTATCTAACCCTGATGTGTGGGCTACATCTGGTACCTACATTATGAAATAATGTAGCCACACAGACATATATGTGGGCAATACTTCTGGAATATACTTAGTAATTGAGATATGCACTAGTCATGAAAATACTTAAAACATGCTTTAAAACTGAGGACATAAGTCGTATACTGAAATATGCATTTAAAAGTTGTTTGCACATAAAAGTTTTAAGGCGTAGTGAAATTTCTAAATCATGAACTAAAATATTTCTTTAAACTAGGAAGTGGTAGAAATATGAATACTATATGTAATCTCAAGTTAAAGTTGAGTATGATGTAAAACTGAACTGAGGGTCATGTATGATTACTGGGTCTGAAACTACGGGAAGTGAACTGATGCAACGACCAAGAATAAACCTGTATTGTATCAAAACTTAACAACTAAATACAAGGTCATAAATATCTGACCTGAAGCGTAAGTTGAAAATAAACTGAAAATTTTGGGAGCTAACAATAATTGACATGCCCCAATATGATCTAATCGAGGTCCAACCTATAGCCCAAGTTGGAAGGGTGTTAGTACCTTGGAAATGGTACTAACACTGACTGGTGTGGATTCAAGCTGATGTCGTGAACTAGGATGTCAAGCTTAAATTGATGGGTGACCCTTATAACCTACAGTAGTGACGTAGTTCTGAAACTCAGGGACTGCTACTAACTGTATCTGCCTAACTGAAGGGGGAGCCATCATACCTGCGCTCATTCAGTGCTAAGTATTACTCCCAACTGAATAACACTAAAGTATAAAATGGTACATGCATTGATAACTGATATGCTCAAGACATGGTATTCTGAAAATAACAGTACATGTATAATTTGAACTTCTTAAAAACATGTAAACTGATGTATATCTGAATTCCTAGGTATCAGGTGTTCATAGCCCACTAGTTCTGACTAATGTATTAAAAATTGATCATTATAGGAAATTTTATAAATAAATCCCAAAGATTCAAATGCTGATCATAATGTGGAAATTCATGAATCTTTAACATGGAAAGATGCCATTCTTATGGGAAAACATGTCTTCATGGTTTAATTACAAAATAATCTGAAGAAATTAGGGAAAACTTATATTAGAGATGGAACCCAAAACTTGAAATAATTAGGCTTGAGGATTAAGAACTCTCAAAAAACATGGGTACATCATTCATGGCTTAATCATATGCTTTAAATTTGGAGAAATAACATGTAAATCATGGATGGACTTGAGAATAGCATGAATTATATATTATGGGGATAAGAAGTCATGAATAATAATTAAAATATGCTTATGAGTGACAAATATATCATGGGGAATTGAATTTAAGCTTAGAGTAACAATTTTGGGAAAACCCTACTTTTTGAAGATCATAAAAATTAATGAACAAAAATCATAATTTAGGCATGAAGCTGAAAGGAGGTCCTTATTGGATACCCACATACCTATTACGATTCGAGGCTACACCCTAGTCGTAACAATGGTGCTTACGATCAGAAGTAGCTACAAGCTAACCCATGAGCTGGTACTTGCTGTGAGTAATGAATAATATATTGATAATAAAAGACATATGCGAAAAACAGCTGATAATGCCATAAGGTTTTAAATACTAAAACATACAATTTAAATCATAAGTCTAACATGTGATGATATACTGAAAAGACTGATCAAACAACTAATAAATTGGCTAACTATCTGAATGTCTAAAAAGCCTCCAACTAACTAACTATGGAGTTGATGGGACAAACCCCTAACTAACTCTGATAGAAGGGAACTATTGAACTACTGAGCTAAGCTAAAATAAAGTAATCTTATCCTTGATAGATTAGGACTAACCACAACTGCTGCTATTGATAAACTAATCTGTCTAAGCACAGTCAGGAAACTGACCGTCTGAGCCTATGATATAAGACATCATAGCGCATAGAAAAGTATGCGGTCAGTACTTTGAATGTACTGGTATATGAGATGAGGTTAGGCTGAAATGCAAGGGTTAACTGTGCATAAAACAGTGACTAACTGAATAGCATAAGATGATTGAGAAAGCATGCATGAGAACTGAATAAGTGAAAATGCAAGACCAAGCATATGATGTTTCTGAAATAATTTGTAAAGCTGAATTACTGAAATTTGATAACTGTATAACTTGAAGTTTCTATGCTATGGCTAAGAAAAGCTGAACTGAATTTTGTATTGAATACCAGACTCAACTATGGGAGGTATTGTCTATCTAACATACCCCACTTTGAGCTGATTAGTGTCCAACTTGTAACCCTAGTTGAAAGGGTGTTAGGACCGTGCCACAGGTACTAACAATGGTTGTGTCAACCATAAACTGGAAGGAAGACATCTTGTCAACCCTAAACTGACAGGAAAACTCATGAGATAATCAGGCAGGAAGACATCTCAACCTATGCTAGCTAAGTAGTTCTGTAACTCAGGGATTGCTACTAGAGGTCAAACCACATACTAGCAGAAATGGCCCCATCCGTAAGTTCGCTCGGTGTTGAATCCTACTCCTAACTGAACTGATAGTGATTACTAGGGTGAAATAAGTTTAACTAAACTAACAACTGATCATAATAAATTACTGAAACATAATGCTCATGGTTTATCTGAAATCATTCTGCAAATAGTTAAACTATGTAAACAACTAAGTTTCGGGTATTCTTAACTCCCAACACAAAATGTAAAAATAAGGACATATTAAATCTTTAAAACTATTATAGGAAATGATTGTTCAAAACCCAATCATTTATACATTTTATCAAACTCATGAAATTCATAATCTTAAGCATGGGAATGGGTAAAGCATGCAAAAATAACATAATTATAATACCAAAACCATGAATTAGGGATTCAACTTGAAAACCTCATTATCTTAACGTGTAAAGGCTTATTCATAAAAAATAACTTGTAAACACATTATACAATTGAATTTTATAAGAGCTTCATGGAGGAAATTCATCATAAACATGTACAATTCATAATATAAAACACAAAAGATGGATTCTTGGACTCTATGGGTGAAAGGGGCCATGGATGAACATCACACATACCTTAAACCTTAGAACTTAAAAGAGAAACACAATTCTTTAAGCTTCCTTAAAGGTTCTTGGATTAGGGAAACTTTATTTCTTGGTTTCTTGGAGAGAAGGGAATTGATTTTGATGAACTTGGGAGAAAATTAGGGTTCCTTTGAGAGGAAATTAGAGAAGATGGGAAAATAATGCCCTAAGTGAAGCTTTAAGTCATAGATTTACGAATTGGGTTGAGGTGGGAAAAGACCCAATTTACCCTTATAATTTAAATCAAAATTCATAAATAGAATGATTATAACTTTTCGCTCGGGTATCAGATTAAGGCAAGATTGGTATCATTGGAAAGCTTATTCAACTATCTACAATTCGGTAGGTATTGAGATGAAAAATTCCACAAATATTAAAAGTTATACACGATCAATGTTTATCCTTGTAGAATCGAATGCCAAACTTTGGATGAATCAAAGGCTCTTAGCTAAACTTTGTTCAAAGTGATTTCTAAGAATATTTTTCAACTCCTAAGCACTTCAAATTATGGGATAAATATTATGTCACATGCACTCAAATTATAAATCAAGAACTGGACACAACACCCCCACTGTAACAGGACAAGAGTGTCATCACCATTAGCACTACGACACAATACTATCGCGATGGGATACTGGAATCAAGATCTAAACATAACCCAATCCTCATCCTAAAAATCTAAAACTTCCCTGATACATGCTCCTTACACCCCTGAACATGAGTTTACTCAAAAAACTATGTCTGGGATCGGGAAGACCTATTTAAAAATCCTCAAAGTTAGGAAGCAAAAAATATGACAAAGTTCCCAACACTTGGTGAATTTTTCATGTTTTAAGCCTCTTATGCATGTAACTAGGAGATAAACTAAGCTAAGAAAAGTATGGGTATTACAATATCTCCCCTTTGGGAAAATTCATCCCCGAATAAGACTGATCAAGCTAAAATACTGAGGAAACAAAGATCATATATTGGACATGGATAACTGAAAACATGATTACATAACTGAGTCTGAAACATGATACACGAATTGAACTGATTTTCGTGAATGTATGACATGACATGAGGACCTGAAATATCAAGGGATACTATGCATAACCTTGACACTTAACTGAGGTTTAAGGAATAGAGTATCAACGTCATGACTTCATCAAAAAAGTCTAAACTGAGGACATGTATGACATAAATTTGAATTTCGCTTATCCTTAGGAGTGTCGTATGAGTACTGGAACTAAACATACTAAAAAGCATGAGTTCATGAGTTATGAGCTGCACGACCTAAGTTTGGAGTTCCTGAATTCATGGAACATGATTTGTGCTACTAAGTGAATTGAAACTACTAGTACTAAGAACTGGGAGAGTACATTATTTTCTATTTGGTGAACCATTATGATCTATGATTATAGAGATGACATGTAAGGCCTTAGTAGACATCGTGATAACTAAAGTACAAATACTGAAATAAGCATGGGTCAGACATTATCCTCCCTAGTGTTTTCCTTTAATACTCTGTGATCAATACTAGAATCTGAGATTCCAACTTAATTAATGGTTATATCATCTCCCCCTTAGCTTCAATTAATCCTCCTAAGTCAGTGATATAATAATACACATAAGGATAAACTCACCCTGAAAGATTATGCCTGATAATGTAAGACCCACTGCTGGTACTTCCTTTTGATATACAAATTTCTAGAGTTATATAGCCCCAACAATCAACATACAATAACTTAATCACTGACTAACTTAGAATATTTAGGAGTATCACCATACCATGAGTTCACACCATCTAGTTCTTCAACTCTACTTTCTATTAGCTTAATCTTCAAATATTCTAACTTAGATTCTAACACTTAACATAGATATCTCCAAAACCTTAATAAACCATACTAACCTCTATCATAGCATACTAATATCACATCTGTAAACTTATCTTTCTCCTTAAACTATGTGAATTACCATTACACCTGGACATCTGGCATCAACATCCTATAGCCTATAACTTAGCTAGTCAGGACGTCAATTACTGTATTACTAGCCCTATTCAAACTTAGCACTCAAGGGTACTATAAAAGCATACCCACTATTAAAACTTATAAATAATACAATCCCATATAACCTTGGGTATATCTCTAGATCATACACAAATAATCATACTTAATTTCGAATCAACAACTTAAATTCTTGCATGCATTATTTCAAGCCTACTAGTTCAACTTCATACAACTAGCCCCATGCATACATAATCTGCTCAATTTAGATAACACTATCCCCACTTTATTACTTCTAAACTTATAGGTTCAAACTTTTAACTCTAGATTATATGCAATCATAGGATTCTGAGAAGGGATATAAAAACACATCTGAACCCTAAGTGCTGAGGTACTACCCCTCTATTCGTTGATTGGTTCATTGGGAAACTGAAACTGAACAACTCTATTTTTGCAGTCAACTGAAGCATAGCATGAGTGGAGCCAATCTATGTCGAGAATGACATCAAAATCACTCATCTCTAACTCCATAAGGCCTACTAAAGTGATTTTCTAAGATACTATAATCGGCTAATTCTCATATACTCGTCTGGATATGATAGAGATACCTACTGTAGTAGACAATAAGAAAGGCTTTGTTAAGGTTTCTGGATTGAGACAAATATTGATAGCTATATAGGGGGTTACAAAAGAAAGTGAAGCTCCAGAGTCTAACAAAACATACATAACAAGATGATGAACCTGTAATGTACCTGTAACTATATCAAGAGAACTTTATTGATCGGGTTGGGACTGGAGTGCAAAAGGTCTGTTGTAGCGTTGACCACTGGTGATACTGAATGTGGTGCCCTGCTGAGTCAGGCGACCTACTGGAGCTGACGGACGATTGGACTGGCTCTATTGGCACAAATCCTTTCCCCTCTGAGCAACTAATGGAAACTCTCTTACCCTGTGGCTTGGATTTCTATACCCAAAACATACACCACTACCATCCTTACACACATACTAATGATTCTTACTACATTCTCCGAAAAATAGATTGGCGCGACCTCTTTTCACGCTACCCTATAACATAGAGCCTAGTTCCCTAGCCCCACTGTCATTTCTGTACTTTGGTAATGGCGCACTAGATAAATAAAAAACTGGGGCAGAAAAATTCTGACGAAATTGAGAACAGTTGCCACCCTCTAACCTTGGCATTAAACTACTTGTTTGGCGCTCTTATTTTTTCTTTGTTTCTTTCTATGCTTCTCCCTCTAACTCTTCTGTGTATGAACCATAATCCTAAATAGGACAACAACCTGCTGATTATTTTGAACAACTACTGAATAAGCTAACGTATTGAATGTAGCTCTGAACTTGACATAAGAGACATGCTCATTCATGGGATCTTTCTGAAAAGGCGGAGGTGCGGGTTGGTTTGGATTCCTTCTTCCGTTATTATTTTTATGAGGCATTTTTTATAAAAGGAGAGAAGAATGAGTCAGAAAAAGAGTTTATATATAGCGTCAGGCTTGTCCATAAGTGTGGCATGCTTCACACCCATGCACAAGACTCTATTCAATGCTGTTTTTCAGAATCCCTAGGACACTGTACAATCTTATGCTCTGATACTAAGTTTTTTCAAAACTCGAGCTACCCCTAGTCATGGAAATGGTTCTTACGGTCACCAGTGACCACAACCTAACTCATGTGCTGGTACCTGCTGTGAGCACAAAATAATATACTAATAATAGAAGACATATGTGGAAAACAACTAATAATGCCACAAGGCTTTAAATACTGAAACATATAATTTAAATTATAAGTCTGAACGTCTGATGATATACTTTAAAGACTGATAAAATGACTGATAAACTGACTAACTGTCTGAATGTCTAAAATGCCTCTAATAAACTATGGAGTTGATGGAACAAACCCCCAACTAACTCCGACTGAATGGAACTACTGAACTACTTAGCTAAGCTAAAATAAAGCAATCTTGTCCTCAATATGAGGACTTACCACAACTATTGCTGCTGATAAACTGGACTGTCTAAGCACAATCAGAAAACTGAGCATTCAAACCTATGATATAAAACATAAATTTGCGAATAAAAGCATGCGGTTAGTACTTTGAATGTACTGATATATGAGATGAGAACAGGCTGAGTCAATTAAGATCATTACTAGCCAATTGATTGTGCCTGAAACATTATGTCACCTTAATGATTTTAACCACTTAGCGAGACTACTTCATGAACGTACCCCTTCGATACAATCTCTTGAAAGATCCATCATCAGACTATTATGGATGAATCAAGTCCTTTCGAGGTCCTAATGTCAATTCTTATGTTCTTTAGTCCTTTTAAATAAACCACGTCAGCACTGTGACGGTGGTTGGCTTGACTTTTTGAAGTCTCATCCCTGGGGTAGTTTAGATGGGAGTTTTATTTTGGAATATTTTCCACTACGGTCATTAAACTTCCTCCTAGACCTCTCATGGTAAAGGTGAGTGTGATGTTATTGGCATTTATGGAACTCGTCTATTGTGATTTGCACATCCCTATCGAGTTTTCTGCCTGATATTGTTTGTCTAGAGCCTTACATCAATAGTCTGGGTTTCTTATCTTTGGGTCAAAAAAGATGGGTACGTGTACCTTCAGATCCTTTCGATGCAACAACCTATGCACATTGATTATCAAGTATTATCTCTTTGGCTACTGGAGTTGATTGGGATAAACAAGTGGTGATCATCCATTTCTACCTTCCTCTCATCATTATACTTTTGATTATATAAGATTGACTCTAGCATCACTTTTTTATTCACACCCTTTATCCTTACTTTTGAATTTTATAAATCTCTCCTAGAGTTACTCCGAGTCTTTCGTTTTTGTTTTGAGGTTTCCCTATAATCTGTACATTTTCCTTATTTTTAATACTGAAGCTTGTTCTAAGATGATTTCTCCTGGGTTTTAGTGAAGGTAAGGAAAAACTTTTGGTGAGGCTCGGGGGAAGGGAAGACGGTAGAAATCACACCCGTTTTGTTCACCATTTCCTCGATAATACAAAGGGGCATTTTTCTCATCTCTACTTTGGCAATTTTAGATCCAGCCGGCTAGAGATTATGGGACCTCTTTAGGGGTGTCTCTCTACAGCGAGTTGGGGTTTGCTTCCACTCACAGATCCTATGGGAGCCTTTTGGATAAAATTCTTCAAATCCATCCATTTCCAAAATTTTTCAAATGGACCTATCTCTGATGATAGCACATAGAGATATAGTGTGCAAAGTCATCTGATCATTAGCATTAGGGTCGGTCTCCTATTATGAGCTTGTTGGCTTTATGATGTCCTATCCTGTACCAAATTTATGTATGCTGAAAAGGGTTGCTCGGATGGATTCCATACAAACAAGAAGGAAATCATTTTGGGCCTAAATATATGGCATCATGCATATTTCTTGTTGTTTTAGGAGATCTTCATTGTTCCCATGTTTAAAAGTCTCATTTTTAATGATTTTCCTTTATGTATTAACTCTGTAAATGACTCTTAGAACAACATTTATACTGCACATTCATTTATTTTGTATGTTTTTGCTAAAGCCATCCTTCGCTAAAAATTACAATCTTTGAGGCACCTCTTTGGGTGTCTTACCTCTTTGTGTCTAGTCTATTTTATGTAGAGTTGCAAGCATTAATTTTGTTCTTTGACGTGTGAGGTATGCGCTAACTATTTTTTTATGTCGTGTGGCCCCTTCATCTTTTTAATTGGTTTTAGTTTGACCATTGGGCATTTTAGTCGTATATACCCCAATACATTGAGGAGGGATCCCTGATATTTTTCATATTGTTGTTTGTCTAAGTATAGTGTCTCCGAGATAGGATAGTGTAGGTCATGGAGAATAATATCTAAGTAGTTGATATCAACTTTTATAGGTTTTAACCATTAATATAATTTGGTAGGATAATTATTCGCATCAACTAGCATTTTGGCATCCTTGATCCATCTTTGTGATGGTGCCAAACTTTTTCGCTAACAGATGATCAGTCCATATAGGTGCCATGGCAAGCTTAGGAGTGAGACCATTTGTTGAGCACCTTCACTTGTAAAGATAGTCCTGGGTCTTAGTATCGAGTACTATAGACTTCTTTCTTAGTGATCCTTTGTATATATCAAAAATTCATAGCTTGCTTCCCTTTTAGGTACAGAGAGATTGCAACTCATGGCCCAAAAACCAGAGGTTTCAGCCTCTTGGTTGCTCACACCAGTTTGTCATTCGGGTGAGGAATCTTTTTTCTAAATTTTGAGGTAGAAGTCAAAACATAAAGTATAGAAAAATGCTAACTTCTTTTAATTTTTCATTCATTCAGTCATTATTGACCATTAATTTTATAATAAAGGAAAACTAAAAACTTTTCCTAACACTTCCCGAATGTCCCTAGTGATAACTCATTAAAAACCCTGCCAGAAAACACTTTGGGATAAACACTTGTAAAAAAAAAGAGTGTAGCTTTGTCTTTCCAGGGTTTCTCTCATCATGTTTGACTATTCTCAGGAGATGCATACAAGTGAACTCGAAAAATAAGAACCATTAGTTAAATAAAACACACGAGTAGGGTTCATACTTGATTTTCCTAGGACATAGATTATATCATCTTTCTGAGAGCTCTTTTCCCTGTGGGTAGATAGTTGCCCTAAATGTTTTTCCCATAGTGGCCGTTGGATCTCTCACACTGGAACTTATTGAGATATCCAACCTTGAGTAGGTTGGTGACTACTTCTCAAAGGAGGTTGCAATCCCCAGTGTTGTGGCCATGTGTCCCATGGAATTCACACTAGAAGATCCTATTCATAGAATCTGAGTTTATTTAGAGAGGATTTCGGAACTTGGTTTCTTTGATTTCATAGATCGCTGAGACAAATAACTCAAGGCTAATGTGGAAGCAATATTCCATGAGTAAGGGAACATTATTAATGATGTACTCAATAGTATTTGTAGCCTCCCAAGACTCTAGCTCTTTCCATAATGGATCTGTGTCCATCATTCGGTCATGTCAAGACTATCCTGAGCCATAAGATTTGATGCCCCCATGGCTATTAGTCCTTGAATCTACCGAGTAGGGAGCATAACATCCTTGAAAATTCTCCTTGGAGTCATTAAAGTGTTCGAATCTTCAATTGACGTATATGCTGATCCCCACAAGTTTTTCTAGGGCCTCTAATCACTCAACGTGTGTGAGGTCTTTCAAGTAACCTACCTTCAATTACCCTCGATTCAGATTTGTAGAGTCATACCTTGTAAGCATGTTAACCCAATCCATTCCTTCGATCTTAACTAAGCTTGTTGGAAAGAAAGAACAAAACTTAATCTGTATAAAGAAAAAATAGAACTTGAACCAAGAAGAGAAAGAGCAGAAAAGCTGTGTTATTTTTCATTGCTTATTGAAATGATCACTACCACATTTATACATAAAATCATAACTGAAAAATCTTAATCAAAGGAGTAAAATAAGCTATCATATCTCTAACATTATTGCCTAAAGATCAGCAACTGTTATAAAATCAGAATGTGTATGATTGCAGCCTTATTTACCAAAACTTAATCCAATCTTTAAAGCTGTAAGCTGAATTTCAGTAGCTAGTACAGTTAATCTGCAGCTCTTTATGCACTAATATTAACACTCTTCCTTGACTCAACGGCTGTAACACCAAGTCTATCTATGAGAAACTTGAATCTTTCTCTAGGTAGAGACTTAGTTAAAATGTCAACATTCTGTAAAACAGTTCTGCAGTGCACCATGATTATGTCTCCATTCTTTTGCACCTCCCTTAAGAAATAAAACTCTATCTTGAAATTTTTTGTCTTTCCATGAGAAACATGATTATTAGCAATTGAAATCACAACTTCATTATCCACAAGGATTTCAGTACTCTTCTTTTGTTCTATGTACAAATCTGCCAGCAGCTTCTGAATCCAAAGAGCTTGATTCACAGCTAAAGTAGTACCATTTAAAGATGGTGTTTTTTGAGATCCTTCTATGTCCCTGTGAACAACTTGCATCTTATTCTTTGGCCTCTGTGATGAATTTTGAAAAGGAAGCCTTGTTTGCTTCCCATACCGATAAGCTTCACAAGTAGACAAATTTTTCTTAAGGCTCGGGAGACCTTCTGCTAGTTGATTTTTTTTCATAAAGAGTATGGAATCATGATGATAATATTCGAGTCTTTTGTTGCATAACTCGGAATCATTTTCAAACCTGATAATTATTGCCTGCTTATCATCCAATAGATTCAAGAAGAAACTCATTCCTCTCATCTTGACCTTGAACATCTCCTGATTATTAGAATCCTTGATGACATATGCTTTTTCTTCAAACAACACTTTGAAACCATTTTCAAGTAGCTTCCCAACACTTAAGAGGTTTTGATCAAGATCAGGAACAAAGAAAACATTAGTTATAAGTTTCAAACCTGTAGAGATTTGAATTATAATTGTTCCTTTGCCTTTTGCGTCAAGATATTCTCCATTTCCAATCTTGACTTTGGAAATAACAGATTTATCTAGTTCTTTAAAGAGCTTTTGGTCACTGGTCATATGATTTGTGCATCTGCTATCGATCAACCAATTTTTAGAAGTGTTTTTTCTAGCAAAACAAGTTGCTACAAAAAATTTCTCTTCTTTATATTGATTTACAGTATCCTTGGCTTCTTTTTGGAACATTTGTGAATTGCATACCCTCTCCACGTGGCCGAGTTGACCACATTTATTACACTTGACATCTGATCTCCACCAACATTTCTGTTGAGAGTGATTTGTCTTTTTGCAATGAGGGTAGGATGAATTACTTCCTTCTTTATTGTTGTAATTATTGCCTTGCATTTGTTTTTGGTTCTTTTTGGTTCCCTTGTATGACTCATTCTATGATTTAGCTTTAAAAGAACATT